>NW_017307481.1:310715-339543 GCF_000935625.1 Nanorana parkeri | reverse complement strand
AAAAAATGAATTAATAAATAAAAATAAATATAAAAAAATTAAAAAGTTTATAAAAAATTAATAAAAATAAAATATTTAAAAAATGTGAAAAAATAAAAATAAAAAACATTTTCGGTATCGGTTTCAGCCTGACATTTTTTTTATTTCGGATTTGTTTCGGTTTTAAAATTTCCATTTCGGTGCACCTCTACATACAACCAAGATATTTGAAACACTACCAGATGTGTATTCTTTCCTTGAACAGGTATTTTGGAATAGTGAATGACTTCAGATTTAGATTAAGATTTGGATTTTCAATGTCTGAATTTAAAAGCACCAAATCAAATATGTCCATACATTGTACAATTTACTACGTGTGTCATACGCTCAGCCCGAGCCTGCTGTACGTCAATCACATGTGATGCAGTTCTGAACCAAGCATGCCATCGCAAGGACATGACGATACCACTCTCAGCCTCCCCCTGCACAGAGATTTTCCAGCTCGCGGGACCACAATCTCAGGCCAGCAGACTGAGAGCGACCGTCATTAGGGTTGGTTAACTCTGCAGTTAATCCTTTACACACCAAACGTTTACTGCCACCACATACTTTAATGTAAGTATGCAGCGATCCCAGCAAGTGCGGTGACACTTCAAAAAACTTGAACAAAAACCTATGATATTGCTGTCCCCTCAGACAGAAATATGACAGGTTTGACTATACAGTAGCGTGTAGGTAGGTGCAGAACGGCCAACGGCCACTAGATGCCCCCATGGGGTCCTGGAGATAGATGCAGCTCTGGCCTGGGAAGACTCTGTGTCCCAGGAGAGTTGATTTATAGGGGGCGCCCGAGAGGGGAAGGAGTTCGAAGCCCTGTGTGCGCAGTACTACACGTGTGGGAGTGTTTGCACGAGGCCAAGGCCGTGGCCCCTGACCGTGGGGTGTCTGGTTTCGAGTTGCATGCACGGGGTTACACAGCCAACCCAAAGGGAACACACACGCAACACCCCTAGAGTGAACCCCGCCTACAAGCGCTCTTCACAGAGGCAAGGATACTTCAAGTCCGTATTTAGAGCGTAGAGATAAGCTTAACGATTTTTAAGATCATCCTCTAATAAAAGAAATGGTGCAGAATAATATACAGAAAAAGATGTTAATAAAGAGAGACAAAATATATAACAGTAAAACAAAAGGGAATAAAAAGAGAATACGTAACAGTCCTGGTTGTATAGGTTCTGTCAGAGTTCAGTGTTCAATAAGCAAAGAGAGGTATGTGTAAAGCTGGCCATACACCTTATTATCTGCAGATTTTCTGTGGTCAGATGGAAAAGGTGCAACAGATTCCTCCATCTACACTTAACTGTGTGGATGGAGTAATCTCCACCTGGGCCAATCTGTTGCACTTTTTCCATCTGACCACAGAAAATCTGCAGATAATTGTAAGGTGTATGGGCACCTTTAGACATGTGCACTGGCAAAAAATTAGTTTAGTTTCGTTTTGATTCGGATTTTGCGTTATTTTGTTTTTGGGGATTCGGGTCCGAAATTCGATTCCTTTCGGGGTTTCAGACGAAATTCATTAGCGGTAGTCTGGTCGAAATGTCGTTTTGTTTCGTTCGTTGCAGCAAAGTGACATTAGAAAAAAAAAAAATTTTTACAGTCTGCAGAAGAGGGGGGGAAAAAAATCATGAGGTTCCCCCCCAATTCATACCAGACTCTTTAGGTCTGGTAGGAATGTTAGTTAAAAAAGTTTTAAAAAAAAAGTGCGTGGGGTTCCCCCCAAAATCCATACCAGGCCCTTGAGGTCTGGTAAAAATTTTAAGGGGGGGGAAAAAACGTGGGGTCCCCCCTAACATTCCTACCAGACCCTTGATCCGAGCAAGATTTCTGAAATTTCATACGAATTTTTGTTTCGGAACTAAACAAATCGCACATGTCTATTATGTGTGGCTCTTCTTCAAGCAAGGCTTGCACAGATCATTTCCAGATATTTAAGGGGAACTCTTCTGGGATGTTACAAACTTCCTGATGTTGCAGGAGTTTCTTTCTTGATGTTACAAAAGAGTGCCTCTCTCTAGCTGGCTCGCAGCATCTTTTTGTCAGCCCTTTACGCAGGTCCGCCGTCAGGGGGGTACCGTCGATACTCATGTAAGGGGCGCCGGCAGCCTGAGCGGCCCGGGAACCTAACATGAGTATTGGCCGACGGCCATACAGGTGCCTGGCGGGAGGTGGAGGCGGCCAGGCCCCCGCAGCACCGGAGGAAGCCGGGGCCCGCACAATTCATATCCTCACCTGAGATGCTCTGTGCGGGCCTCCGGTGTCCCCAGGGGGTCTCCACTGCACATCAGGCTACTTGCGGTGGCCATCTTTAAACCTGGCATGTGCCCACATTACATTTAATATATTGCCGAACCGGCAATATATTAAATGAAAATCATTCCCTGGTGGTCCAGTAGGGAATCAGTATGATATGCATCTCTTGCTGATGCAGATCCTACTTATCGCTTTCTCGTGGTGCCGCCACCGCTGACTAGCAGGGAGCTATTAGTATGGTCTGCATCAGCCAGAGAGCAGATCACACTGAATCCCCAAGTGCCACACTGGAGACAGGGATGCAGCCCCCTTTCCTGCAAAACAGGTAAGCAGAAGAGGGGGACATTTTTTAATTTACTATTTTGACTTTCAATAGTTGTGTGAAAGCGTGTTTGTTTGTTTTTTTTTAAATGATGCTATGTGTGTTTTTGTTTTAAGGAGTGTGTGATATGTGTGCTTTTATATATATAAAGAGAGAGAGAGAGGGAGGGAGAGAGCAGCCATCAGGGGGGTATGGCCGATACTCATGTAAGGGGCCCGGCTAGCCTGGGGGGCCTGCCCGAGTCCCTTACATGACTATTGGCCAACGGTGAAGGACGAGGAGGCAGAGTCCTGGCCCTAGCAGTGCAGGGCCCCAGCATTGCCGCTCCAGCGGCTTCGAGACAAGCTGGGGCCCCATCAGCGACACTGCTCATCTGATTTCGGACTGGCCGGAAGTGACGTCACTTCTGGCCGGTCCGGCGGCAGACAAGGCCATATGTGCAGGTAAGAGGAGCTAGGAAGCATGGGAAGCAGGTGCGGAAAGGAGGGAGGGGAGGGATGCAGCCCTGACCAGCCCACCTGAGACCCCTTCAGAGCCCACCATAGACAGTCGCAGATGGGCTGTGCAGCATCTAGGTGGGCTCTGCAGGGTCACTCTCAGGTGGGTCCTGTGTCCAGCGCGTCACTAAGCCCTGCGTCCAGAGCGTCACTAAGACCTGCATCCAGCGGCGGGTGGGGGGAGGGCCCGGCCTAAAGCCGTGTAAGGGGCCCCAAAATTTCTGATGGCTGCCCTGGGAGAGAGAGAGAGGGGGTGAGATAGAGAGATGATATGATGTCACATCAGTTCATCAGTCCTCTTCCTCTCTTCTCTGGGCTGAGTGGTCCTTACTAGAGTGCCTGCCAGGGATGAGTCTGAGAGGTGCAGAGGTAAAGTTGCCCTCTCTACATTCAGTCCTGCTTTGTACAAGCAGGACTAAATGTAGAGTGAGGCAGCCGATTTTTCGTTTACATGTGAAATCGGCGATGTCGCCGATTTCACATGTAAACAGTGTGCAGCCTTCTCCTTTCCCCCCTGCACTTACCTCTCTCCTTTGGTTCCGTCCTCCATCGCCGTGTCCCGAGTCTCTCACTGCAGTGAGCAGAGCGGCAGGGTTAAAAGTAACCCTGCCGCTCCGTGTAGACTGTAGACAGTGAGAGGGGAGAGCTGTGCTCTTCCTCTCTCACCTGTCACAGGAGTTCCAGCACAGTGCTGTGCTAGAACTCCTGTATTGGTGACAGGGTCAATAAAGAGAACCTATCACCTCCAATTGCTATTACGCAGGGGATTGTTTTCTCCTGTGTGATAGCAATAAAGTTAGGTGGAAAAAAAATTACATTGATAAAAAAATGTTTTTAATTAATACAAATTTAAAAAATAATGACATAATTAAATAAGAAAATAAAAAGGTAATTCAAAAGTAAAAAAAGAAACAAATTATTAAAAGATAAGAAAATAATTATAAACAATAATAAGATAAAGAAATTAAAAAAAGTAAATAAGATAAATACAAATCTAAGAAAAATTAAACTGATAAAAAAATAATGAAATACATAAAAGTTAAAAAATAAGAAGAAATAATTAAATAAAAAATACTACAAGGTGATAAAAATGCTATGGAGCCGCCGATCGTCTATATGTGAAACACCCGGTAACGGGTGTTTGCATTGGTCGGGTCTTTTCTGTCCGTGCGTGAGCGAGCAGAAAAAAAATGCCGTCTGGAGAAGGCAACCCGCCAAAGCTGCAGTGCCGTCCATCCGTTTTTTTTACAACGGGCGGACGGCAAGTGGTTAGGGAGCACATCAATTTTAGAACTTTGATTTAGCAAGAAGCTTCCATCTTCCATCTTCTATTTGATTACCAAGATAGTAGTATACATCTTCTGGATACTTACCAGCCGAAGTGAAGTGAGCCGAACAACTATTCACTTCTGGCTTGTACGGCTGAAATCAGCCGTACAGCGGCTGAAATCAGCCGTACAGCGGCTGAAATCAGTCGTACAGCGGCTGAAATCAGCCGCACAGAGGCTGAAATCAGCCTTACAGCGGCTGAAATCAGCCGCACAGAGGCTGAAATCAGCCTTACAGCGGCTACATTTGGCTGCACTACGGTCAGCCGAACATGCTCTGCATGTTCGGCTGAGCCGAAGTGCAGACGGACTTCAACTCAGCAGATCCAGCATCTGGATCGGCTGAGCCAAAGTTCCGGCAGCTCGCTCGCTGCCGTTCGCCCCTATTCTCATAGGGGCCAAACGGCAGTGAGTGAATAGCCGAATGCCGCCGAGCGTCATTCGGCTCCGCTATTCTGCTCGGTAACTCCGTGGTGCCGAGCAGAATAGCAAATCAATGAAAATAGTTTAAAATTTTTTTTTTTAAATGTAAATAAATTGAAAAAATAAGAAAAAAAGAATTAAAAAAACAAACAATTGGGTGGAGCTAGCAATGACAGTTAGCTCCACCCAACTGTTTCCTATTGGCCGTCACCTGCTAGAGTCTTCTTGCAGGTCCCAAGCAATGAATAACAACTGGGCGGAGCCAGCCGTGATGTCATGGCCGACTCCGCCCAGTTGTTATTGTTTAATGACAGTTCAGCGTCCCCAGGTCATTTGGGAACGCTAATCTGTCATTACAAGTGGGCGGAGCCAGCCGTGACATCACCGCTGGCTCCACCCAGCTGTCACTTGCGGGGCAAAAGGCCGGCCTTCGGCCGGTAGTTCACCTCGCTTCGGGTGTCGCTTCAGCTCGGTCACGCTGAAGCATATGCCTTCGGCCCCGGCTGAGCCGCTCGGCCACCTTCGGCTGTTGTACGGGCTATAGTGAATAGCCCGTACAGCAGCCCTTCGGTTCCACTGAACCGAAGGGCTCCAGTGACCAAAGAGAGCCAAAGGATCAGCCGAAGCTACGGCTGGATCCTTCGGCTCCTCTGTGAATAACCCCCTTAGTTTCAGAGTACTTGTTGAGGGCTATACTCAATATTCTCATCCCCTTTGTGAACAATAATATAATAATCAACATAGAGCAGCAGATGCATTTACTTCTCATCTGTACATTTAGAGTATAAATATGGATCAGCTTTAATTCTTGTGAACCTTTCGTCTAACAAGGCTTCATTTATTAATTCCTTGCTCTTGCTGCATATTTGAGTCCATACAGTGTTCTATGTAACTACCAAACAAGATGTTCTTCTCCAGTTTTTATGTATCCCTCTATTTCTGTCATGCACAACTTCTCTTCAGAGCTGTCATTAAGAAAGGTCATTTTGATGTCATAATGTTTTACAATCATGCTCCATTGGGCTGCTATAGTAAGCAAGATTCTAAAAGGGCTTTGTTTTGCACCTGGAGTATTGCATCATACTGTAGTCTTTTTGTGTGTATCTGCAACCAATCTTGCACTGTATCTATGGACTCTACCTTCAGAGTCATATTTGGCTTTAAAAACCCATTTACATCCAATTGCATGTTTGCCTTAATGTATTTCTGTGTGCGAGATGGCTTCTCCTCATCTGCAGCTTTAACCCTAATTCGACTCTAAGGAACAGGTAGCTTTTGCAATTCTTCCCGTGAAGCTAGCTCAGGCTGGGGCACAGTGGTAAGGCTGAAGGTAGTTCCGCTTCTTCCTTTCGCTAATGGAAATTTAAGTCATGTTCTGTTTCTTTTCCTGCAGTACTGGTGGGACGTCTTGCTCAGGTATACCCATACAGTAAACATAGATTGATAGGATTTTTCCGGTGCTGTCTTAATGGATTTACAAAACACAGTTCTTATTATGTAACATGCTTTGTTTTATTGTAGAATAACTATATAAAAACTAATATCATCAAATCTTTGGTACTTTTATTACTATATAGAAGGTTTTCCCACATACTACCCTACTAACCTCACCAGACAGCTACATTCACATATTCTAATATTTCTATATTACATTCACTTTTTTTACATTCACTTTTTGTGTCCCCTGTCACTGGATAAGCACCAGTGACAGGGGACACCAGTGACAGATCTAGTAGGGTAGCAGAGCAAGTAATTATTTAATTTTAAATTTTTTTTAATTTTTTTTTACTGTTGAGGGGGCTTCGGGGCTTTTTTAAAAGAAAATGAAATTAAGGACACAGAGCTCTCAATCTCTTTTTCTGCAGTTTCTGTTCTAAATGAATGGAAAGCACTTAGTACAGTGGCTTCCCATTCATTCAGAAACTGATGATAGTAAAATATTTACTATCAACCAGTTTCTGAATGGGGATAAACCTCTGTAGTGAGTGCTTCTCTCAATTGAGAAACTAATGAATGAACTGGAAGTGATGTAAAGCAGTTCCTGTTCATTCATAACTGGGGACACATAGTGCTATGTGCCCCCAGTTGTTTACAAACATTGGAGTGATCAGATACTATACATATTTACCAATCCTCCTGCTCAGCCATTCAAATCCGCTTGGGATGCATAGATGACAGAGCCACCTGCGATCCAGGATTGGACAGCCGGCGGCTCTGATCTGCACACCGCTCCTGACCTTCCGGCTCCCTCCTCCATTTCTATCAGTCACCGCTCCCCACAGGGATTCCCCCCCTTGCCGCTCTGATCCTCCAGCGCTGACTGGAGGAACGGACAGGGGATGGGTTGGGCACAGCTGGCTCTAGATAGGGAGAGCCAGCTATCACTCATGCAGCTGGGTGGATCTCGACGGCATTGTCGGGATCCGTCCTGGCTGTGGCGCTCTCAATATATAGAGAACTGTAGTTCACTATATACTGAGCTTTGGGCACGGGAAGACGCTAGTATATGTCCTCCCGTGACCCTTAAGAGAACTATGGGATAAAAAGGTTACCGCATAGTTCTCTTTTAAAGCAGCATGGGGGGGGGTAGGATTGTGTCAAGCGCTGACAGGTGCGCTTGAAGGGAAGCAGCGAGGAGGGAACCCACTGGCAGGTAGCGGCCTCAGAGATCCAAAAGCGAGGTACCAAGGGATAATCCAAAGGAGTAGTCGAGCAAGATCCAAGGTCGAGGCGGGTAGCAAAGGGTCAGAGATGGTGGCCGGTCCAAGGTCGGTACACGGGAAGTCAGCAGGAAGTTCAGTAAACGGGTAGCAAGGCACATAGGAAGCTTTGTATGTCACACCATAAGGTGGAATAACTCAGCACTGAGCCAGGGCTCTGACCAGGTTTTTATAGCCAGGGGATGTGGGTCCGCCCCTTCCCGAGGGCCAATGGCAGGCGAAAGTTGTGTGTGGGCTGGGGAACCTCCCCCAGCTAGGCCCAATTCGGAAGCCTAAACAGGTGCATGCGTGTTGCGTGCGCATCCCCGGGCTGCGTGCGCAGCCTGTGTACTGCACATGCGCACCCGTCGCGTGGCTCGCGCACGCGCAGTAGCTGCGGGGGCGGTTGTGGGTCTGCCAGGTGGAAGGGAGGTCTGTACCCTACGTCGTACCCTCTGGCCTCGGGGGGAGGTGACGTCCCTGGCTTCCTGACAGGTTGCCACCTGTGCAGGATTCACCCGGACAGTCTGGGTTTTGAATGCTGTGTCTGGGTTTCATGGCAGCAGAAACCTGGACAAAAGATGTCAGGCAGACAGGGACAACCAAAATTAAGATAAGGGCTACTGGCCCCCCACTGAAAATAGTCTCAACTATGATATTTACATATGAATGGGTGGCGCTGTACACATATGAATAAGCCACGACTTTCTCCCCAAAAAATGTCAGCATGTCACTAGAGTGTTCGGGTTTCGCAAAAAGGTGGCAACCCTAGGGGGGTGACATTTCTGACTTTAATGTCACTTTAAATCAACTTTAAAAAAAACTGCCCCTCAGTCAGTTTCTTATCAGCTCACAGGCATCTATTCTAAACACTAGAAGCTGCCTGTAGTGCCCTGTGTATATTCCAGCTCCAGAGAAAACAGCTAAAATGTAAGACATCTTTTTCATAATTATTTGAAGGTATGCTGTGTGAATGGTAACACATAACAAAAATATAGAGGGGGGTTCTCAAATTTGACTGCAAAAAATGGATAAACCCTGTAGGGTACATGTATAGATTTACTAACAATGCACTTGAGCTTCCATTTTACTATCTCTAAATATCAGTATTTTTTTACTGAATATTTTTACCCATTCGCTCCTGACATTTTCTTTGTCTAGTTTAGTCAGCAGCCCTCCGATGGAGTTGTTAATTGAGTGTTTCATTATTTTTTCTCATGCAGGGGTCCTGCAATGCAGGGAGTGAGAACATATGGAGCTGGCACCAATATCTTCAGGATGTGGTGAAGAAATACAGCAGGGCCCGCAGTGTCATAAAATATTCAGCAGCACATTCAGCAAGTCCTCCCCTCCCCTAGCTATAAATAAATAAATTCACATGATGGTAGGGGGCTGCCCCTGCACACAATAGCTAAGCTCTCTATTTGTAAGGTTCCTTGTAGCCAGGCACATATTCTGATAGTCTTTTATACTCCTTTTAACTTGACCACAGAATGCATTATGGGATATTTCAGAGCATTTAGGTTATTGCACAGTGTTGTTATTATTCTGCATAATGAATTGAAATGAGCCAAGCAGCAAATTTGTACACCAGCCTGTGTTCTGGATCAGCGACAGAAAAATAACTGCAGATTGCTAATTATTTAGGCTGGGCTTCTTGAAAGCCCATACGATCTGCCCACCTTGGACGGGCAGATCGTACTTGCGATCATGAGAGGATAGACTGCACACAGCCGCTCCCACGTTATCAAACTTTTTGTATTCTCTTTTATATGAGGAATGATAATTGCCTGTGAAGTATGACGTGGAGGGTTACTAAGGCTCACTTCGGCTGCCGGAGCCCTTCGGTTCCACCGAACTGCCAAACTGAAGGGCAGGTGTATGGGCTATTCACAATAGCCTGTACAGCAGCTGAAGGCAGCCGAACAGCTTAGCCGAGCCAAACGTATATGCTTCGGCTCGGCTGAGCTGAACACACAGCCCCCTAAAGTCATACCAGACCCTTTAGGTCTGGTAGGAATTTTAAGAGGGAACTCCACCACCCAGAAATGGGGGGGGGGAACGTGGGCCCCCCTAAAATTCACAACCAATTGCCCATTTATTTATATGTTGCTAGCATCTGTCAGAACGTCATTTTGCGGTGGGAGTTTTTGATTTAAGGATTTGTCAAAAACCTTTGGGGTTTTTTTCAATTAAAGGATTTTTAATTTGCTCGCTCTCCTGCCCTGCCAGGCCTGTACTCGGATTAAGAAAATAATAGAGATGGATAAATAGAGATGGATTAATCTGCCCTTAATAAATATGGCCATTTTGGGAAAAAGCCTGAAATTATCTATAAGTATCTGTTTGTAGATTGCCATTACTAAACATTTCCAATGGTGCCTTTGTCGTAATTTTAAAGATATTAAAAAGTTCCTCTTTAAAATGTATATGTGGAGCGCTAGTTACCTGCTCACTACTTCAGTTTTTCTTCCAGGCATTAGTGCACTACTCTATCAAATCCCCTTTTGTTTTTTTTTCGAAGCCCGTGGAACGTGCGTCTAAACAAACTTCCCCCTGTGAACAAAAAAAGTGAACCGTGAAATCACAGCACACAAAAACGTGCACAAGGGTGCAAGGTCCTTCCAAAGAAGGGACCTACTTTCCCGACCCCCCGGGGCGCAAGGCTCCTGACAGGGGTTGAGACTGTTGGTCCACCAACCCGAAGGCCGGTGGACCCATTTCCTTCGGGGACCTGCCGAAACAGGTCCCTCACAGTACTAGGCAGGGGGGATCTCCCGAAGAGAAACCCCCCTCCTGGGTGGGAGGAGACAGAGAACCCCGTAGGAGGCACAGAATCTCCTCCCAGCGTCAGGAATAGGCCCCGAAGAAACCTGCACCATCAGCATCTGTGGGTCAATGCCAAAAAAAGGCCAATCGTGTATCGTGCATAAGGTGCGATAAATAATAAGTGCCAGTGCACCACGCTGACAGGCCTTAGGGGCCGAGTGCAAAAAAATTGCCCCGGACTAGCCATAAGGCCTGTCCAAGAGGCGTTGTGCAGAAAAAATGCAATGTGGTGTGTGACCAAGTGCATCAGTGAGTCAGTGAGGGTAGGACCCTAACCCCTGTGACTTCCTGAGCACCCCTGGGACGCCACCCCCAGGGGGCACAACACCACGGGCTTCTGCCGCCCCCAGCCCTCCAGCCTCGATCAAGTTTCGGATCTGCCCATTATCAGGAGTCTAGAGCACCTTACAGAGGCTCGACACCAAGCGCACCCATTAACGAAGAGTCGTTAACCTGGGGTCCGCAGCCTCCTCCAGTACTCAGACAATTACACAGGCAATTGGCTACCTGTGCATCTTTGACTGATAAGAACAGATACTACACTTGATCAAATCCCCTTTTGTTAGTAATCCAGCGATCTGAGAACCCCGGGTTTGATGGAGTAGAGGAATTTCCAAACATGTCCATTGCAATTCCTTGTTTTTGCTCACTCACAGTAAACCTGATGTAACTATAATATCAATTCTAAGGGGGTTCTTACAGCCAGCGATACGACTTGAACCTTTAATAAACCCCATTGGATTGAGCTACAGTGGAATACAAATAACGCAGATTAAGGTATATTGACTAGACACTCTAATTTTTAGCACAGCTGTTGTTTTTGCTGGATAACAGTAGTAGATAACCAAATTGACTTGTTGCCTGAAATGCTACTTAAATTAACACAGACCTAACCAGACAATTGCTAGTTTGTCTATCTCTGAGGTAAAAAAAAATTAGGGGTCTGTTTAAAGAATTTTCCCACATTTGCTGGAAACATTTTTTTAAAAAAATGCCTGGTACAGCTGAAAAGAGTGAATTCCAGTGAATGCAAATCAGGTGGATTTTGATAAATCATTGGTTAAATTGTATGACACATCTGCATCATATGTGCTGCAAATCTAGACTAATTCAGAGTGACACATGGTCTAAAGTTTTCAGTGGAGTACCCCAGGGTTTAGTTCTGGGACTAATTCTGTTGATCGTATTTATAAAAAAATTATATAGAATTTGGAATAGATAGCTTAATCTTTTGTGAATGTTACTTAATGTTTGTGAATGATACCAAGTTATGTAGGGCAATAACTGCAGCAGAATATATATATAATCACTACAAGAAGATCTTGATAACAGTGGCATCACAAAGAGGTTGCAGGGGGTGCAGCCCGCACCAGGTAACACCATCAGAGTGTAATTTTGGTGTCACCCCCTCTTAAAAGTCGGTCACTGGGTCATGGACTGAGAGCCCGACAACTGCAGGAGAGAGAAGGTGGCACACCTTATCCCACCGGATGAACGTTCCCTCTTCTCTCTGCTGGCATCCATAATCAAGATGGCTGCCGGCAGTTAAGCGAAAGTGATGTCATTACGCACAAGTGTGTGATGACGTCCTAGTGGGTACCACGTGGCAGCCGCACTGCGTGATTCCCTGGTCTGGGAAAGTATGTGCTTGATAAAATTTGAGGGGTGGGCAGAAACATGGAAGATAAGATTCAGTATTGAAAAATGTAAAGTTAAACACTTGGGTGTTAAAAATGCAAGCAAGATACTCATTAAGAGGTGCTCCCCTGGGGAAATCAGGGATGGAGAAAGATCTGGGGGTCCTGGTAGACTACAAACTCAGCAATAGCATGCAATGGTAGGCAGCAAGCCAGCGAAGCCAGCAGACTATCATGCATTAAAAATGTATATTATCAAACAAAACTGTAGTACTACTACTTTACATCACATTGGTACGGCCTCATCTTCAGTGCGCAGCTCAGTTTTGGATGTCCTTGAACTAAAGAGGGTTCAGAGTGGGGCAACAAATCTTGTACTATACTCTGCTTTATAAATAGGACAAATGTTGCTCGAAAGCAGCACTGCACATAAAAAAATCCAAATGTTGGTTAAAAATGGGCAGCTAATCTTGTTATTAACGAGGAAGACTTTGTGTTATAGTCGATCGCATGAATTGAGGTGATACTAGCATTTTGTCATCTGTAGACTAAGGTGACCAGATTTTTAAAATGAAATCTAGGGACTTTTTTTAGCTTCTGACAGGCTGCACTATTAGCGGGAGCTAAGCAAAATGTACAGCCAGGTTCCCCGCTACACTAATAGCGTATCTTCTCAGAAGCTGCATACAGCGTACGCGGGTTTAAATAGTAACCTGCACACCTTGTATGCGGCGTCTGACAGCTTGGGAGACGCCAGTGGTGTATTTTGGTTTGGGGCTGCCCTAGGCAAGACGAAATTTGCCCAAACCCTTCCTGTTTTTGACTTTTTGCGTAACCTGTCAGTCGCTGGATACAGCACATATGCTGTATCCAGCTTTTGACATGTTCCACTATTAGCATAGCAGGAAAGCTGGGGTCTCACGTGGGCTGTGCAGGATTTGTGGTGGGCTCTGCAGGGTCTCCGAGGGGCTCTGTGGGGTCTGTAGGCTCTGCACACTGTAGAGCCCACCACAGATCCTGCACAGCCCCCCTGAAACCCTACAGAGCCCACCATAGACCCCACAGAGCCCACTACAGATCCTGCAGAGCCATCCTGAGACTTTCAGGTGGTCAGTGCAGAATCTATGCTGGGCTCTGCAGGGTCCTTTTAACACAGTGTGATCCTCTTATCTGCCTCTGCTGTCCGCTGCTGGACCTGGCCTCCTTCACTACCGGACCACTGGTACTGCGGGCACCCGGCCTCCTTCCCCGTCCCCAACTGGCACTTCTGGGACACAGCCTCCTCCGCGCCCGACTAGCGTTTCGGGACTGGCTTCCTCCGTCGCCCGACGGGAATGGGGGCCCACCCCCTGATGAGAATCCGGAACCACCCCTCCTGCAGCTGCTGCTCCTCTACTCCTTCGCCTCCTCCTCATGCTCAATTAGGCAGCCGAGGCTCGTCCGTAGATCCATGTATCAGGTGAGTATTAAAAAAAACATTCCCGGGGACACTTCCGGGGGACATAATTTGTCCGGGGACTGTCTCCACAATTTAGGGACTGTCCCTGAAAATCGGGGACGAATGGTCACCCTTATATAGACTAGACCCAACAGAAAAACCACCTCCATGCTATATGTTTGACCTTGTGTGCATTTTTAAAGGTCAGCTCCATCCAGTTTTAACAAAAAGAGATGGATAGAGTGGGGGATGAGAAGAATAGTGTGTGAATTACTTTGATATTCTTCCCCCCCTCTCCATAAGCCCACTTTCTTCAACTAACCATGGCTTCTATAACGGTTTTGGCTGCCTAATGTCCACACAGTAATTTTACCTTGTTTTATTGTCAATTCACATTACTTTACTTTTATTATGCATCTTAATGTCATCTGCTGTGCTTGTACAGCTTTTAGCTATTCTTGCTAGCTGCTGCTATAGCAGACCTGTACCGTTTGCTGTTCTATAGGATTCACATATGATGCTGATTCTGTACTATCCAGGCAGCATGGGAATGAAGCTGACAGATCATTTTTCCATCACCATTATTGATCCCGGTTCGTTGACCTTGAAATGTGCCCTCTTCAAGGTCACAACTGTCATGGAAAATGTTTAAAGCATGTTTACCAACTGTGAATGTATTCAAACCCAATGCTTTAACGGAAATTTGCACTTAAAAGAATGAAGATGTAATTGGTGACCTCCTTCTAAACAGCCAGCTATCCCTGAGCTGAACACTGTCTAAA
The DNA here is from genome assembly GCF_000935625.1 of Nanorana parkeri. Classification (NCBI taxonomy): domain Eukaryota; kingdom Metazoa; phylum Chordata; class Amphibia; order Anura; family Dicroglossidae; genus Nanorana; species Nanorana parkeri. The sequence goes on along the minus strand of NW_017307481.1, from coordinate 325,296 downwards.
CCAGGGGTAGGCAACCTTGGCTCTCCAGCTGTGCTGAAACTACAAATGCCATCATGCTTCTGCCTCTGGGAGTCATGCCTGTGGCTTGCAATGCCTTATGGGATTTGTAGTTTCAGCACAGCTGGAGAGCCAAAGTTGCCTACCCCTGGTCTAAACCATTAACCCAGAACTAGTGCACAGCTAGTAAAGTCAGAGTAAAGTCGAACCCCCTTATCTGTGTACCTTTTCAGTGACCTCTTGCCTGGTCAATGACTCAGAAAGCATTGAAGGCTTTGGATAAGCATAACAGCCAGGCAACCAAAATTATCATAAGATGAGTTCAGTTATGGTAACCTTTTTATTTTGTTAGTACAAGTTTTCAAAAACAGTTGGATTAAAAGACAATGGGGTAATTTATCAAAACTGGAGCAGACAAAATCTGGAGCAGCTGTGCATGGCAACCAATCATCTTCTCTCTTCAGTTTGTTCAGTTAAGATTTGAAAATGAAAGATAGAAGCTGATTGGTTGCCTTGCACACCTGATCCAGATTTTGTCTGCTCCAGTTATGATAAATTCACTTCAATGTAATTTATTTTTGTCACCAGTGTGACAATGCTGGTCAAGGCATATTGGGGTTAGTATTGAACAGACAGGTTGGAAAACCATAGCCAGTCACTTTTGTTTTCCCCCTACTAAATTTGCAGTGGTGGTGTCTTATCTATAGACTAAAGATACATGGTTTCACAATATGACTGCACATTTTGGGACCCAGTGACCAGAATAAATGCTTGTAGGCGGTCAGTTCACGCATCTAACTGGCAATACTGCATCAGCAGTAACAAATAATACCATATGAAAAACATATTTCAGATGTTAAGTGTTTCTATACCCAAAACATTTTATCAGTTACGTATAGAGTTGGAAGGGTAAAATCCATGACAGTTTTCTATATATTTTTTTCTACCATCTGTATTCAGTTGGAGAGGGTTCCCTTTACTTCCTGTCCTGGAGAAGCAGGGGAAGTGAGGGAAAATCTGTCCAAGAGTAGGAAATCCCCACTTAGACAATTGTCATCAGAACAAGTGTCCTCATTTGCAAATGTAACAAAAAAAATGATTTACCATAATTTTCTGTCTACGTAAAAATGATCACCAGGACTGAAAGAGAAGATACATTTCCCTAATGAAGACACAGGCAGCAATACAAATTTGACAGGGGTTCTAGCCCTTCTATACTGTATTTGAAACTAAAACAGCTTTTGGCTCTACATACACTTTTTAAGTAGGCCTGTCAGGTCCCAAAAATGTGTGAAATAAGAATACAGCTGCATGCAGGAACTTTGTAATATCTAAAATTACATAGGTTTGTCTCCAACCAGTTCCTGTGTACTTGGTGAGGACCTTAGATCCCAATCTTATAGTCCATCCTGGACCTTATGTACAAGACAGAATTAGCTTGCAACAGGGCTGAGGGCTATTGAGAGGAATACTGCGGCAGGGTGCTGTGCTGTTTTCAGGAAGCTATGAAGAGCACGCCACCAGACCCTCCCACAAGCCATCATCTGTCTGCATTGCAAAGAATGAGAAACTAAGAGCGCAAATCCGGAATTGTAAATGGTGTGATTTTGGATATATGTAAAAAATGTTTTTTTTTTAAATGAGGAACTTACTTGTGGTGTCAGGGATCCAGGCACAGTGGTGATTCTGGCGCTGCAAGGAGTGTTGGATAACATTTGTTCAATTTCCAGTGGTCTCCAAGTGGCAGAGTAGGGGTGAAATAGGACTTTCTTTAGGGGTTGTTCATGGCGGCTGGGAATGGTGTCATCAGTTATAGTAGTGAGCTCGGGGGTCAAGGACTAAGGTAGAGAGCAGATTGGATGCTATGTGTGCCGAAGGACTGATGTGGAAGCTGCCTCTGGTCTTCGTTTGGTATATGTTCTAGATGTGGTGGAGTGGAAGTGACGGATTACAGTTGAATGGAGTTGAATGATTACAGCCCAATGTAGCAGCGACGAAGTCCCGCCCAAAAAACACGCTATGTAGCGCGATAAAGTGTGCATTGTCGCTCAATATCGCGCAATGTAGCTCAAAGCCGCTCAGCACTAAATCGCGCAATACCCATGTCACTCAGTGTGAATGGGGCCTAAAGGAGTGGAGGACACATTGGTGTCAGATGATCAGAGTGACATGTTGTTGGATCCCCGGTAGCATAATAAGTGGGGCACTTCCTTTAGTGCAGCATAGAGTATTGCAGTACAGACATATGGTAAGTAAAGGAGTAGTAGACCTCTGAGTACCTGCTAAGAAATAGTACATGTTGCTAAGCCTTTGCACAGTAAAGGGAAACAGAAGATGTGTTTTGGAATGTTTTGACAAGGTTATAAACAGTTGTGTAAAAAAAAAAAAATACATTTTAAAGCTTTAAGCTCTGCCTGTTCAGTTGCCCATATTAAGGACAGGACAGGACAGGACTTGGTAACAGACAATAAATCATTCACCTCAGAGGACCACCAATTACCAGATGACAAGATCATCCATGAAAGTCACACAGCTGTGATTATAATCACCAGTTATTATGAAACATAGCAGACTAAAATGAATGATATTACAGGACCTTAATTTCCCCTGTAATCTTTCCTGCTTTTCCGTATTTCACTGAATAATTCCCCAAGAGTGAGACTTTCCCCAATGGATTATATGACTCAGATGCTAATCCCTAGAAGAGGCCAGCACAAAAACAAAGAAATCTTGACCTTTATTATCCCCCATGTATAGGAGACTATGGGTTAATCCAAGTCCCTCAAATAGTTATTTACATAATTAGGGGGATATCTGTTTAACCCTATGAAAGCCAAATACATACACACACCACACATTGCTAAAGACAACCTGTCAGGATAGAAATATACTTTGCCATTGCCAACTTGTTTGCAATAGTGCAGCCTCCGGGGATATTATACTAATGCTTGCATTTTATATATGTATATACAGTAAGAAAGAGGTCCTTATATATAGAACGTATGAATTACTACTGCTAAGAAAAGGGGCCTATGTACTCCATAATCAAGGTTGAAACCTGGTCTATATTGTTTCATGCACTGTTATATAGTGTTTTTAAAATAAAGCGCCTTGGGGGATGGCCCCATAGACGTTTATGGGGATCCATTGTGCAGGATGACAGGGCAAAAAATATGCATGGGAATATAGAATTGTAAATCTTTTCAGCCCTATTGAAAGCACTGTTCCTCAGAGTGCATATGCAGGGGTTAATGGATTGTAAATCTCTCCAGCCCTTTGCCACCACTGCTTCTCAGAATACACATGAATGAACTTCTGGATTATAACACTTATCACCAGCACTGTTCCCCAAGGACAAAGTAAGCTGCTCAATTTGGGATGAAAGGTCCTCTTCAAGCTGTGATAAAGCTGCTACACATGCAAGATCCTGCTATTAGAGTCCAGCTATTGGAATGTATCACAAGGATTGTACAACCTTTGAGCAGTGCTGGGCCTGCGATCACCTGACAGGATGATGTGCCAAGTTTCCCCTGCAGGGGCAGCAGTAAATAAAGAGGCAGAAAGGTGGAGGTCTGAAGCCTTAAACAGAAGGTGGAGGTCTGAAGCCTTAAACAGAGATGATGTACTTTATGAACTGTCAATTACTCGCCCAGTCAAGTGGCTACATCCGCAAGTACCCCTTTAGCCCTATGGCAGTTGGTTACAGACCATTGCCTTGCGCACCCATAGGCCAGTAATGGCTCTTACTTGACGGAGCAGTCCAACTTGGCCTAAAAACACAGAAGAGTACCTTTTGGCTGTCAAAGTCTCAGGGCCATTGTAGTTTCTGTATGAATTGATATCAGCAAGTGACTTTATAGTGAGGCTGCTATGCATATGCTGCGTTGCTCATCCAAGACTGCAGTTACCGTGAGTTGGTACAGATCTCACCACACACACACCAATATCTAAAATTACTGGGGAAGGAAGAATTCCCAATCTTCCTTTCTTCATTTGGACAAACCAAGATTACTCCCTCTGAGGATAGTTCCTTTTGTTGGTTATGTGTTCAGATGAAACACTGAGATCTTGAGGAATGCTGAATTAAGTTTTACTTGCTTTAGGACATTACATGTATGGATATAACATTGTGAAGAAAATAATTTCCTGTGTATCATAGAGTAGCATTCCACAACAGCGCCATCTGCAGCTCAAAAGACATATCATGACATTAGTAGATGCTGTTTCATTTCCAACACCTCTGACCAAACTTGCCCGTAGGTCTCAGGTTGTGGGAGCTTACAAAAGTTTGAGCATATACTGTTCAGAATATATGCTCGTGGGTCCTGTTTAGATTTCAAGATGGACATTGTTAGGTTTTTTTCTCATCTTCCAGTCCATTCACTACCATCAAGGTTCCTTGGTGCAAGCGATGCTCTAGGTCTTTGGTTCTCAACTGGTAGGTCGTGACCGAAAAGTGGTTCGCAACCCCATGTTCTGTGGGTCGCCGCATGCCTTCCACTTTTCTAGGTGAGAGACTCTCAGCCTCCCCCTATTATAGCTCCATAATAGAAGTCACCAGCACTCGATGATCAGTGCAAGAAGTAAAGTACTTTTTATTAAATTGTCACATCTGTCATACAGCCAACATTTCGGAGCCACGCAGGGTCCCTTCTTCTGAGCGACATAGTGACAAGAACAAGTATGCAACTTCAGCTTTAAATAGTGAGACCACACAAGATACACCACAGAACCTCCCCATGATGTCACATTGACGTCAAATCCCGCCATTATCTGAAAGCAAATATAGCATGTAAACAAACACAATAAAGTGCAGAACAAAACCCCAATATACATAGATAATGTTTAGTAACACTGACCTCATAACTGCTGGATGGACATTTTTTTGGGAGTGTGTATGTGTGTGTGAGATTGTGTCTGTGGTTGTGTGTGTCTGTCAGTGTTTTTGAGGGCCCGTTCATGCTAGTACAGTGTGTTATCCGAAGAGTCCTGTTCTATTAGCGCACTGTACCATGCAATCGCACCTACTACATGTTATGGTGTGGAAGGTCCGTTGCCATTAATTTGAATAGAACCCAAATGCATCTTCCCCCCACAGTTCAACCATCCGCACCGTGCATGCCATTGCAGTGCGACTGTTGAGAACTACTGATCTAGGCTAAATGTACACATATCCAAATGGTGTCTCTAAATCTTTCCAGTCCAAAGATGTCAAGCTTTTTATCCTCTATATTTCCTAGTCGGAAAACCAGGAGGTTTAAGTTTGAACACTTTAAACAGATGGATCAGGATCCAAATATTGCATATGGAATCACTGTATTCAACCACTTTAGCCATCAACAGGCTATAGGATGTTGTGCCTGGCAGATGTGTATTCACGTTCCTGTGCACCTATACTTCCTCAAATGTCTTGCTTACCATTCTAAAGTTCCACTTTCAGCTTGTTTACCTGCCCTTTGGCCTCACCACAATCCTGGGTCATTCTCCAAATATTACATCCAGTCACAGCCTTCTTGAGTGAACAAGTATTCCAACTATTGCAGCAACGTCCTGCTGATAGTTCAGCATGCTCATACTCTGTCAGCCCATGGAACCATCTTAAGTTAGGCTCTGATCAAATTAAAAACGATCGCCAAGGGGGAAAGCCAAGTGGTCTTGTTGTTTTGTTGAGGCAGATCAAGCCTCTATCCTACTCCTTGGCGTCTCATTGTCTCAAGGTGACAGGATCAAATCAAATGGTGAAACTAGACTTATTGGAGGCTAAGAGTCTTCCAACAGGCTTCTTCAGAAAACATTACCTGTGCCAGGGGAGCAGGATAATTCCAAATATAAGATTAATTGTGTGTGGCTAAAGCCGACGAGCCTGTTTCAACTGTTATTATCTATGTCCCTGTCCAGTGATAGTGTTAATAATGGATTCCTATGTGCGGAACACTTCAACAACCTCTTAGTCCAAGGTCAGTGACAGTCCATTAGGGGGAAAAAGTCTACAGCATCTTGGAGTTTAGAGAGCCTTTCAGATCCAAAGAACCTCTGTATTAGTTCAATGAACAACTGGATGATGGTTTTTTCCACAGATTTAGTGTCTGCTCATAGATGTAGGAACGTCTTACTGCTGATGGAGGTACCTCCAATCATGGATTTAGCTCTGAACTCTGACTCACATGATAAGCCACACAGCCCTGGACAAAAAGGAATGTTTTCTTATCCAGCAGTTTCCTGTGGACCAGCAGCAAGTGGGTTATCCAGATCTCATTCTGATGGTAATCCCTAAGAGCACAGAGTGTAGATATTCCTTGTCAAGAGAACTTTCTAAGGCCAAGAGTAGTGGATATTTTAATGCTTATATGTTTTCGTTCAGTCCAAATGGGACCCACAATTATCTAGGTAGGGTGATGGCAATCATTTGCTTGTGGCCCATCTGTCCAGGTTTCCCTCTCTTGTAGACTTTGCCCCTGTAATCTTCTAGTCATCCTTAATATTCAGACCTTCTACAGCAGGTGCTACATCCAAACACATTCAAAACTACCTTAAGCAGCTTGGAGGTTGGAAGTACAGTCTGCCTTGCCTGGAATACTTATCTTCAGTCATTGAGTGTTTTTGAATGCTAGAGCACCTACTGAAAGTCACATATTCTACCGTGTGGAATAATTTCACAGACTTCGGAAGCTTAAAAGGTTTTGTCTCTCTTCACTTTGCCATGACAGGTATATTGGACTTTCTTCAGGCAAGCAATATGTACTTGGGTGTCAGTACCCTCTATATTTATAATCTGAGACACAATGGACAGTTCATTAATTGATAAGCCAGCTCTTAAGAGCTTGCTCAAGAATTCACTCTTCAGAGGAGTCACTTCTTTTCCGTTAGAATTTACAAATAATGCTGTATATATTGCACTTCCTTCCTCGACTTCGTCTAGCTCACACTTACTCAGTATGGACAGTAACATCAAAAATAGTTTTGCATACAGCAATCTTCTCAGGGAGGAGGGTCTTGGATAGTCAAGATTAGGCTGCAAACCACCTTTCTGCTACCATTTCACAGACAAGGTATGTGATGACATGGTAATCAGTTTTATGAGTTAAATGTGTATTGGTGTTGAGTTATGTTTGAGTGCGTTATACTGAGTAACCTGGTTATGAAAAGACTGTCAGCACCAGCCCTCGTTATCTCCCATTGTTCTCTGAAGGAGCTCAGAACAATTACATTCTGGCCAGACTCCTGCTATGGCTGTCTGGAGCTCGTTAGCAGGGGGAAACCCTGTGGTGTTATGAAGACAGATTGTCCGGGGAAGGCAGGGTGGATGTGATGGGATTATAATCTGATCTCATCACTTGCTGTATAAAAGGTTGCACAGTTGCTCAATAAATCAGAGTTTGTTTCACCCTACACTTGAGTCTCGACCAGTGACTGGGGAAACTGAGAGCTAAAGATCTTCAGGTTGCAATATCTCCAGAGCAAGGAAGAAGACAGCGGCGGACATACTCATCCTGAGTACAGGGGTCCGTCACAAGGTAGTCCTAAATCTCTCACCCATCATCTTCCGAAGGTTGGAAAATCCTTCCATCTGAATAGGATGTCATTGTTGCCAATATTCCAGAATTAAAGGAGAACTATGGTGTAAGTGTTTTTCTGCATAGTTCTCCTCAGGGTCACGGGAGGACATAAACTAGCATCCTCCTGTGACCCAAAGCTCAGTATATCGCGAGCTACAGCTCGCGGTATACTGAGACTGCCGCAGCTGTGACGGATCCGACATTACTGTCGAGATCCACCCAGCTGTGTGATTGACAGCTGGCTCTGCCTATCTAGAGGCAGAACCGGCTGTACCCGCCCCCTCCCCCGTCTGTTCCGCCAGTCAGCGCTGGAGGATTGGAGCAGGGAGGGGGGAATCCCTGCAGGGAGTCGTGAGTGCCGGTCACAGCTCTCTGCAGGGACAGGATCGAGAATTGAGCGAGCGACGGTATGTGTTCGCTCACTTCCCGATCTAGTGAGCCGACGTGTGACAGTTTCATTGTCACAGGTCGGCTCGAACTATGAGGTTGAGTGAAAATCACTCACCTCAGTTATCCTTTAAGTTTTTTGTTTCAGCTCATGCCTGAAATGTGTCTGCTATGCTGAGGAAAAACATTGAGGTTACCTTTTCTTTCAGGTCGATTTGTTCATCTTTCTGGTTGTTCTAGAAAGTGTCTCTCTGCGTGCACTAGGTCACATGCATTGTGCCTGGTCAAGCAGATGGAGCTACAGATTAATATCTGGGTTCGCTCTTCTGAAGCATGTCATCCTTATGGATAGAATTAAGTGGTGTACCTCCAGAGTTATTCTGGAAGGCAATAACCTGGTATATGTTCCTGTCCCATTACAGGGTCTATCCAGGAGTCTTGTCCATGGTGAAGTTTGGTTCTGAATGTGTTTTTAACAGTGGAACAAATAAATATCTCAGCATTACCCTGTTGTTGTGATCACTATATCCCATTGGTATGTTGGTGTCAGGAAAATGGAAAATTGTATACTTACCTATCGGTAATTATCCTTTCCTGACGCCAATACATGGCAGTATACAGGACCCTCTCTTGGCTTTCGCATTGAGTACTTGTTACGAGAATGGCTGCCTTTGGAGGCATGCTTTAATTGATTGTATAACTGGTCCTGTGATTGGGCGTGGGGTTGAACCATACCCCATTTGTATGCTGCCATGTAGGTAAATATTGTGCGCGTTAGTTGGGTTGGATGACTTTGCATTTTTGTGGGAGTATTTTTTATGTTAGTGTAACAAACCTGAATGTAATCACAGCATACAGTGGCTGGAGCCAGCCTGCTATTGGCTATTTTAAAGAAAGTTCTCCTTCAGGTCCTCCTCTGCTGATTGACAGCATGCAGTGGGCGGGTGCAATAGCCAGCCTGCTATTGGATATTGCAATTTAAAATAGCCAATGGCAGGATGGCTATTGTTTCCAGCCGCTGAAGGGAGACTTGACACCAGCGCAGAAGAGGACGCAAGGGGGGAGTGTTAGGGCACGAGGGGAACAGAGAAGAAAATGGGACAGCAGAGGGGGAAGGAGGAGCAGCAGAGGAATGGGGGGAGAGCAGAGGCTGAGGAACAGAGCAGCAGTGGAGGCACGGAGGGTAGAGGAGGAACGGGGCAGCAGTGGAGGTACGGGGGGGTGCACCGGGGGAATGCAGAGCCACCGCAGTCTCTCCTCCCCGCTGGTGCCAGATGCAGTGGTCTGTGTCCCCACTGCCTCTGTCGATGCAGCAGGGATTGAAAGGGATACAGACCGCTGCAGCCAGCACCAGCGGGAAGGAGAACGGAGGAGCAGAGTGGCGGCGGTTGATTCAACTTATCGAAAATCAACTACTCAATAATGAGAATTGTTGAGAACGATTCTCATTATCGATTATTTACGATTTTATTGATTAGTTGCTTCAGCCCTACAGATGAGTCACTGTCATGTCAGAAATCTGTTATATGTCTATGGGCACCTTTTAAGACACCCCTTGGTTGACTCTTAAGAAATAATTTATAATTTGGAAGATTCCAGTTAAGACCTATTGTTCCCCCAAGTTAAGGCCAGTGCCAGAGGTACAGTATCTGCTTAGTAAAAAAAATGTTTATGCTCCACCAGTAGGAGCATGCATGTTTTTCCATGGTTAATCTAAAGAGTGATTATTCAGATTTTGGATCTTGCAGCCACCATCTCATGCCACCTTTAGTGTACATCTATGCAATCAAAACCTAGGTGTAATCACTAAGGGAAATCCAGAGAAACATTATTTCAATTCTAATTCCCAGCATGTTTGGGTCAATCTGTGCACTGAGGTGTGGAGAGTCATCCCTTATGATGCCTATAATGTAGGCAGAGTTAAGAATATTTTTGCAGCAAGCTGAATATGATATACAGTACAGAGCCAATTCCATTTCTGAAGGACAGGGCTGCCTTTCCAGGCAAGTCTGCACCTTACATATGTGTTTACAACAAAGCTGCTTCTGTAATTATTCATGTATTATTTATAATGCCCATCTTCAAAATCAATCAGTCTTACATGGAAAACATAACAAAGGAGATACAATACAGCAAGCAAGAGAGAAAAGGAGAGATGGTAAGCATAAGAGAACGGTAGCAGTCCAGATTCCTATATAATGCCAATCCCTCTCTTCCTTTCTTTGTGTTCCCCTCGATCAGTCTCTCGCCTCCTCAGTAATGTCCTTTTTACTCTCTAATTTCTTTTCTCTGCTTCATTATTATTCTCCTCTCTATATGGCTCTCTCCTTACTCTCTCTTTAACTATTAGGGCCCATTCACACCTATGTGTTTTGATACACATGTTATAACGCACATCCATGCACCTACACAGGGTAGCCATTGTTTCCAATGGTTCTAAATCACCACTGTGCAATGCGTTGATGTGCATTATTTAACTATGTAACTATATACTATGTAACTATATACTATGTAACTATATACTATGTAACGATGTACTATGTAACATGTTATAACGCACATCCATGCACCTACACGGGGTAGCCATTGTTTCCAATGGTTCTAAATCACCACTGTGCAATGCGTTGATGTGCATTATTTATTTTGCATGCATCGAAGCATGTTATAGGGTTAATGACAATGGCAATATATGAAAATGAGTGTTGATAACATGTAAAAAAACATGAAAACGTGCATGGTTTGGTTTTGAAACCATCCTGAAAACACACTAAACGTCAGCATGTAAATGTGAACTAGCCACAGGGGAAAGAATGGGATTTCTACTGTTTGTATTACAGGATCATGGACAAATGTGACTAAGCCCTTAAGACCAGTTCATACTAGTTCATTCTTAAAGCAGTCAGATGCATGTAGAACTATATGATAAGATCTGAACAAATAGAGTCAATGGCACAAAATCAGCATGAACAACATGCAGACTTGAAAACCGCCACATTACATTACATTACTATTGCAGCAGAGATCTCATTATGCATTTTATGTTCACTTTAACCTGCATTTGAAGGACCACTATAGCCAAAATATTGTAATTTGGTAACTATATGGGCATAACAATTTACCTGTAATAATGGTATTCAGTATATGAATTCCTGTTGAAATGCAAGCCAAGCTGTCCAGCAAAACTAAACAAGTAGAGGTGAGGCACTGCATTCAAATATTCAAAAGATCAGTCAGAATGTGTTAAAGTACAATGGCTCTGGTGAGGCAGCTTTTCATGAAAACTGGACATCCCACATAAAGGGGATTCAGGGTTGAAGATATATGCATATATAGAGTCCAGTGAGAGCACCACACAAGACAGCATGAGAGTCCAAAAACATTTTATAATAGAATGGGTTCATTAACAACAACACAGAGCAGCCAACACGTTTCGGGGGTTTAAAGACCTCCCCCTTCTTCAGAGCTTAAACATGGTAGGTAGTAATATGGACTCACAACTGGCACAAATCACCAGGGATTAATTTTTGCTGATAAGGGTATAGCAAACATCAGTAAATCAGCAAACAAAACCCCAGTTTTGAACGCCCGAAATGCGTTGAATGTTTTGTGTTGTCATTTATTAATCCATTCTATTATTAAATGTTTTCTGACTCTCATGCTGTCTCGTTGGCACTCTCATTGGACTGTATGCTAATATACTCAGCAAAAAAACAAATAACAGTTACAGGGCTTGGGACAAACCATATAATATTGGCATGGTGACTACAGTTTTTATTCATACGGTTTAAAAAACATTTTTTACTAAAGAAATAAAAACCTGTTGCTGTACTGCTTTAAAAGTTTTAGCTGGAGTTGGGCTTTAATTTGTCGGTTGCTTACCTTAAGTACATTTACAACTACCTGTTCATCTAAGACTACCCTGTCCAAAGGGTGACAATGCTGCTGTGTGACTTCACTGAAGAAGGAACTGCTATGTTAGTGCTGGTGACAGACCGCATCATATATGGAATTTTTTCTTTTGCTCAATGTTGAAATCCTTAACTTGACAATAGATTGACTTTCATCTAATGCTACAGGTACCCTTTGATTTATTTTTCTTTTGCTTGCTCTCTTTCATCCTTATTGCTGTCTTTCCAGAATAGATATAGACACATATTTATTTACAAGAAAACCAGAAGACCAGATTTTGCTGCAATATTTTAACACACTCCTGAGATTTCCAAAGCAGTACCTTTTATGCAGCCTGAAGTCCTCAATGTGATCACCATAATCATTCAACCAACATACTCTGAATCCAGGTTGTCCTAGACCTGCTCCAGCCTGTGACTGGAAAGTGAAAGAAGAGGCAGCACAAAGAAGAGCTCATCTCTCTGTCTCTCTCTCCCTTCTCTTCCAATCAGCATGCTCCTTGTATGCACATGAACTGATTGGCTCCATGTACTCCTCCTTCTTCTCACACTCCAGTTCTGCTGTACTACTGGGTTGGGCTCGAACATCGCTAGTTTGCATGTTTGCTGAACACATGAACTATAAGAGCGTTCAGCGGTCTGTTCGACCGCTAAACGCCCCACCAGTCAATGTGCTTTGTGAAGCCCTAATTGGCTAAAGGCTTGCACCTGACCACAGGTCAGGTGCAAAACTTCTCCCAATCAGGGCACAGAGAACAGTGAGAGCCATGATTGAGCAAAGTCATGATGACTCTGCCCAATCATGGCTCACCCTGTTACAACTGTAAACAGTTGGGCGGAGCTAGCTGTCACTGCTAGCTCCGCCTAAATGTTTATATGTTACCGCCATCTGTCAAATTCTACCAATATATTAACAGTAAAAAGGTGAGAAAGGAGCAGATAGGCCCAATAAAGGATGAAAGCGGGAAGTCAATTCAACCTCAAATACTATGTAACTATGTATGTAACTATTTCTATTTATTTTTTATTGTTTTATTTTTTATTTTGTCGAGTCGTCATTGTCGCGGACAACGCTGGACGTCGTGATTGTCGGTGGATCAATTTTGGGTCGTTTTTTTTAAAATAAAAGACTTGTCAAGAACATGTCTTTTGTCTTTTTTTTTTACAAATAAAGGATTTTTTCAAAAGTCTGGACTTTTTATTTACATTTTTATTTAACCCTTTAGTGAATGGTTAGGGATACAAGTACCCTTTACAAGTACCCCTTACCCTTTAGCGAGCTCCCCCCCTTTCCGGCCGTGCCAGGCCTATGGAATTTTAGGGGGACCCAACGGTTTCCGACCCCATTTTTGGGGGTGGGCTTCCTCCCTAAAATTCCTACTAGACCTTAAGGGCCTGGTATGACTTTAAGGGGGAACCCCAAACACTTATTTTTTGGGGTTTTTTTTTTACATGGGATCCCTCCTCTATAATTCTACCAGACCTTAAAGGTCTGGTATGACTTTGAGAGGGAACCCCACACACTTTTTTTTGTTTTTTTTACACGGGGTCCCTCCTAAATATTCCTACCAAACCTTAAGGGTCTGGTATGACTTTTAGTGGGGGAACCCCACGCTTTTTAAAAAAGTGTTGGTTGATCCCTCCTAACATTCCTACCATTCCTAAAGGGTCTGGTATTGTTTGGGAGGGGGAACTGCTCACTTTAAGAATAATAATTAAAAAAATATTTTTTTTTTCTTTACAAATATCAGTTTTGCTGCAGCAGGTTCTATACATCGAACAGATTTGCCACTTTACAAGCAGGCTAAGGGGACCCTCAGGCATGATATTTAATTGAATTTTTCATTTTTATTGTTACAGTTTAAGTGATGTTAAAACCTCTACTCCTTTAAAAACAGTATTTTTTAAACATGTTTTTTTCATTGATTCCTATCCCCCAGGACAGTACCCGGATCCACATACACTTTTTATGGCCAATAACTTGCATATAAGCCCTCTTAAAGGGGGCAATTGTTTTTGAAAGTTCTACCACCATTGACTTGCATTGAGTTCGAGTTCAAACTTTTCTAAAGTTTGAATTCGAACTATACTACTCTTCGGCCCATCACTACTGTACAGGGACAGCAAGAGGCTGATTCTGTCAATAATGTCATATTCAAGTACTTGCACTGGTTGCATTTAAAAATATAAAATGTAATAATGTATTGATAAATATAGAGCTGCATTAATGTAAGTATTTTATATTTGCCTAGTATTCAACTTTACATTTTTGCCCCAACCATCCACCAAGTTCCCTTAGTCTGGTCACGTAATTGGTATAGAGTGTCAGGTGGCCCTGAAATAAATGGGTTGTTAAAACATAACTGTTCTCCCCTGGGTACCAGTCACAATGGATCAAATCACTTTGAAATATTTCCATCACTGATGATTAGAAGGATAGATGGAGCATACTACTTTTTTCATTGAAAAACACAGCCCGGAGCGATGCACAGGGGATTGACTAATGCCACCAAAACATCAAATTACACAATGGTTTCTTTTATTATGACACGGGCATGTATGGAGCAATGCTTGCAGTGTGCTCACTGCCAGTGACTGCAGCTCAGTGCCCAGCTGAGACATGGTGTCACAAAAAAATGACATAATCCTATTAGAAGGCGTTCTGGGTAATTAATGTCCTTTTTCTACACTTGTTTCATTATCAGAAGCAGATTGAATTTTCCATCTGTGTCT
>NW_017307481.1:309958-310694 GCF_000935625.1 Nanorana parkeri | reverse complement strand
GAAATACAAAAAAACTAAATCTCAAGGTGACACATCCACCGCAATAAACGCTGCTTGCTGCATTGCAGTCATCTATATGACTCTCTTCTGACACTGGTTGGAAAAACAACCTCTACAATATAGTAAGCAAAGATATCGTGGGATGGGACAGTATCAAACGCCAATACAACGGAATTTAAATATAATAAGTAAACACAAGCTTAATAAATACTACAATGATCCTAAAATGTCTACAGAAATGAACAGTTTGCTCTTTTTGCTTTTCAAAGAACATTAAATGTGGTAAAAGAAAAAAATATATAAACAAAAAATAGAAATAGAAATTATATTTTCTTGTACTGCTGTATTATTCCTCGTACTGGCATGCCATTTAGCATTCCTTTTTTTCCTTTTCTGGCCCTTTAAATTCGTTTCAGCCTATTTGTGAGTAAATGAGGCTGCGGGTTCTGGTGAGGCGCAAAGACAAAGTTTAATTACATGAAATATAAATTAGGCTGTCAAAGATAGAAGAAGGTTGGTTGTGTGCAATGGCGGATTTGTAAAAACGCCAAAAACAAAAATTCAAGCCACACCTCATTGTAGCTAATTTACACTTATTTTTTATTACACAGTATTCCTTTGGCATGCTAAATTATTCAAAGTAGCGGCAATTCCGATAAATTGTGTGTGACTGTAGTTATGTACACAACAAAAATAATTTTTTTCCCCCAATGTGACAGTGTATCCCATATATATA
>NW_017307481.1:255087-309744 GCF_000935625.1 Nanorana parkeri | reverse complement strand
TATAATGTGAATATTAAACCCGACCAACCATTTTGTCATTGCATGTTATCTGGTGCTAACACAGATGATGGTCAGAGTAATCACATCAAGATTTCGGCAACAACATTCCTCACTGTTATATTGTATTTGTTGGTATAAAGCAAAGCCATGGAAGTAATAGAACCCTGTCCATAGTCAGGTAGAATCCAGCTTTATTGTTTTGCCGGGGGCGTGGCTAGATATGGTCAATCTACTACACCTTGTGATCAGTCATCTTCCTGATTCAGCAATCAATGAGAGAAGGTTATGCACAAGGTGACATTGAGAAGACGGAGAATTCCGGCAGAACATGTCCGACAGACCTCAATATAGTAGTAGTAGTACTGGTAGTAGTAGTAGTAGTAGTAGTAGTGGTGGTAGTTGTAGTAGTACAGAGAGTTAAACTATATGGTCATGGGGAGATATTGAAGAGGGTAAGATAACTGAAAAATAGAGAGCTATATAACAGACATTAGTAGATAGAAGAGAGAAGAGCATAGATCGTAATATTCAGTTGATAATGCAGGTCACATTTGAGAGAGATAAAAATGGAGAATTAAATAACAGATAGATAGATAGATAGATAGATAGATAGATAGATAGATAGATAGATAGATAGATAGGTATAAATAGATAAATGATAAGCTGGCCATACACCTTACAATTTATCTGCAGATTTTCTGTGGTCAGATGGAAAAGGTGCAACAGATTCCTCCATCTACACTTAATTGTGAGGATGGAGTAATCTCCACCTGGGCCAATCTGTTGCACTTTTTCCATCTGACCACAGAAAATCTGCAGATAATTGTAAGGTGTATGGGCACAGATAGATAGATAGATAGATAGATAGATAGATAGATAGATAGATAGATAGATAGAACATTTTTAGAGAGATGATTAAGTGCAATTTTTAGATTTAATTGATCCTATTTTTTGCCCCCACACCCCATACATAACATTGTCTGTGCAATATCTGTGTCCTCCTGCATGTGAGGTCTCGAATTACGGATATAAAAGCCCCTCCATCAAATTATCCCTAACCTCAGTGCGGGATTACAGGATAATATACTTTGCAGGCCATCAACGTAATCACTCCTCCCAGCATTTCACCCTGCTAAACCCATAAGCACATTACGGTCCTCTCTGCCCACTCACAAGACTGGACATAAATTAATCAAGGAGAAAAAGGAATAAAAAACGCTATGGACTGTGAATGGAAAAGCCGCTTTGATTTTGCTCGGATTATGGTTCTAGGAGGAAATGAATGAATGGATGGCAGCATTAAGGGGAGATGTTTCCACCAGCACTGGTTTCCTGTGCATAACCCTTGGGGTTACCTTGCCGCACACAGGGGCATTAAACACCATTGATGAATTACACAATTAGATTTTCATTACATTCTGACCTACAGACATAAATCGAGATTTCTATAAAATAAACAATAAACCGCCTGTACCAGCCGAATAGATTCAGTTACATTGGTTTATTATGCAGAGTTAACAGATTTAGAACAATAGGGGGGACAGGAAGCTGTGTTAAACAACCCAATGAAACGATTTACAAATATACTACGATTTTAGCTATAGTGTTTACAATCAGAAAGCATTAAATGCACAATAGATATAGCTTTCCAAAATGTAATTGATAATTCCATCTTTTGCATAGTACAGTTAGGTACTGCTGTATTTTCTATTGAAAAAAATAAGACAAAGCCTTAGACCAGAGCTTATTCTTATTTTATTTCCAAGACATGTACAAGGATGTAGAAGTCCTAACCAAATCTGCTTATGTATTGTAGGTATTGTATGTGAGTTTGGCTTTGCTTCTGTCTATGAACCAGTTGAAATAAAGCATGTAAAACGAAACACCCTTCTTTGGCAGATGGAATAGGTTGGGTCACCTCTAAATGTATAAAATAATACAATTGAGAGCTTATAATCTAGTAGGAGGGGATTGATAATGACATATCTGGGGATATACATGTATACATTTTTACCAAACATTTCTTACCTGTGCAGACGGCCTAAGGTATTCCCAGCCAATTTCTTGAATTCCTCTTTCCTAAACTCCATGGTGATCCTAATCTGGAGTCGTCCAAGTCCTAATTCTGAGCTTTTAGGAAAAAGTTCTCATTACGACATTTAAGATATGTGTTAAAAAAAAAGACCTTTGCGGTTTATCTAGGTGTTTTCCTTCTTTCTAATCTTGACACATTAAGCTCCCGATTAAAAGAAATCAAAAAAGCTGTCTAAGGTTTGGCCTTAAGACAGACAGGCATAAGTAGACATGCGCTTATGTAGTAACGAGGAGAGCCATAGGAGTGAGAAGAGGATAGATCAGGCTGTGCTATGCACTATAATATCCAATAAATCTTCTTCTTTCTTGCGTGGGACGGCCATGAACAAGAGTGGAAAATCTCTGTAGTCAGTGTTAGCTGGAAGCTCTTGTTGGGAGAGATGCTGGACGCGGGCGTTGGAAGCCCATTAGGCTGGACTTTGCTTCAGCACCACGGACAGCGCCAAGTGGCGTCACTCCGTTTAATGGAATCCTGCAGTCTCAGCACCAACTTCAAAGGGACAGCCTGAAAGTCTTTGTAGTTGGAGTCATTGACACCTAGGCAGCTATTGGCCCCATCATGCAATTCTGTACACCCAGAGCCTGCAAGTGTAGAGGATGAGTTCCCTGCAACACGATCAGCTGCAGCCGCCTTACCCCCACCTCTTCCTCCCAGCTAACAGCACCATACACAGCTCCACTTCAATTGCTATATTTGGAGAAGGATTAGAAGACGTTTTCCTGCTTGTCCCAGATGAATTCTAGTGTGGGAGGGGGTGAGGAACTTTGGGAGGGGGTGATGTAGAAGCAGGAGACATTGCTTGTAATAATCTGTAAAGGTACTTAAAGAGGGGGGATGGGTGCAGGTGGTCTGGATTTCAGGGTGGGAGGGATGAGGAAAGGTTTGGTTAGGATAATTTTATTTAGGAATGTATCCTATAGTACAATGGTTAATCCCCTTCCTACTCGATTGTAAGCTCTCAAGAGTAGGGCTCTTCTAACCCTCTTCAATTGAAATTGTATTGTAACTGTACTGTCTCCCTCCATTTTGTAAAGCGCTGGGCAAACTGTTGGTACACCATAAATTCTGTATAAAAATAATAATAATAATAATCTATTTAACCTGTATAGCCTCTGGTACTAAAGTAAGAAATGGAAAAAGAGTCATTCCATAATACAATACACATGCTACTATATTACAAATAATAATTAAAAAACAAAAAAAAAAAATATATATATATATATATATTGCAAATACAGAGTTACATTGTTTAAAGGGGTTAATGGTCCTGTAGTCTTTGGGTAGTCCATTCTCAATGGCATTTCAAGCAGCTGGAAGATACAGGGAGCAGGGAGCTCTGTGTGGTATGTGGCTTACCCGTGTCCTGCAAAATAAGTCATACCTAGTTAAAGGAGAACTATGGGGTTAAGGCTTTTCCTTAGGGTAACGGGAGGACACAAACTAGCATCCTCCCATCACCCTAAGCTCAGTATACCGCGAGTTACAGCTCGTGGTATACTGAGACGCCACAGTATACCACGAGCTACTGCTCGCGGTATACTGAAACGCCGCAGCTGAAGTGGATCCCGACAATTATGTCTGGATCCGCCCAGCTGCGTGAGTGACAGCAGGCTCTGGATCGAGAGGTGACAGGATCAAGAGGTGAGCGAACGCCGGTATGTGTTCGCTCACATCCCGATCTACTGAGCCGACCTGTGACAGTCTCATTGTCACAGGTCGGCTAGAACTATGAGGTGAGTGAAAAGCACTCACCTCATAGTTCTCCTTTAATGTCTAGTTAATAAATTCAACCAATGTTTTGTTATTATTGCTATCTATGTATAACTTTTCAGTCCAGCTTTTTCAATGTTTCCTACTGGTCTCATGCACACTGCTGTAAAAAAATAAAAACATTTTTTATTTATGGATCTCAAAACTATAACGGTATATTGTTTTCAATGGAGCCATGCACACAGGTGCGTAAACATCCTCTGCATTCAGATATGTAACACTTAATTGAAAAATCTGGATCTGAGGACAAAAATGTTACATGTTTATGTGCGGTAGGTTGTGTCTTATATGCAAACACAACCTACCAGGTGAACCTGCTGCAGTTGGCATGTAGAGGGAGACCGACCAGTGTATCTCTTTTGTTAAGAGTTTAAAGTAAAACTAATTTGCTTTTAAAAATCCAGGGTCTTAATTACATGTTAACCATTTTAGCACACTTTGCTGGAGATTTTAACCTGCTTCTGTTTTCTGGCTATTGGTGCCAGAACATTCAAAAGATGACTATTTAGTTGGGAGGGTCTGCAATGAGAAAAGCAGTCATTGCATCACTTTACAGATAGAAGAGTCTTAGATAACATCTCTTTGCTAATACATAGAATACTGTAATTTAAAGACCAATTCCAGCTTGGGATAAATACTAAAATATTGATCCCAGCAGCTCTTACAAAATAAAAAAAAAGCAGATCCAGCTGATAAACTCACTCTATCTCTTACACTGCCCCCCACAGACTCACCCATTTACAGATCCATATTCATTTAGCCCACTTCCTGAAAGCCCAGGGTATCAAGGCTCCGCCCCCCTTGCCCTGGATTCACAGGAGATTTCTGCAGTGAGGGGCACCAGGTCATTTTATCATCTATGGAGCATTCAGGGTCTGCCCACTGCTGGAGAAAAAAAAAAGAGAACCCGTTGAGTCAGTGGACCTGACTGAAGACACCTAGAAAAAGGTATATTTTTTAGGCTGTGGGGTACTCTAGTGGGGAGCTAGGAAACATTGACATTTAGTGACATTAGTGCTTTATTGTGCCTGCATGTAATGAGTATCTATAATAGCTAACAGATGTAAATAGCCCCAAAAACACTAGAAAAAGTCCAAGTTTTATTTTAGGCAGGCTGTCACTTAGCTGATGTACATTTGGTCATTGGAGCATACACTCTGGATCCCCTGTTGATCGGAGCAGTAATTAGCTTACCAGACCCATGTTAGGTGAATAGGGAGTCAGTCAATGGGGAGGCGGTTTGTCTGTTTCCATCAGATTACCCCTGATCTGTCACAATCAGGTGCACCCAAATGGACCTCAGCTTTTTTCCAGACCTAGACGGAGTTGGGGATAATCAGATGTAAGCAGCCGCATGTCCATTTAGATCCAGCTGCCTATAGACTAACATTGAGCTTCTGATCAGATCTGCCTAAAAAATTGACAGGGGCCTTAGTTATATAAAGGGATATTTTATTATTTTGTAACCACATGCAAGCTTCTTTTAACCTGATATACACATTGCATGCATATCGTGCAATCTCTTCATTTATGTCTAAGAGGCATAGTTACTGTCAAGTATTTCTGTTCAACTCCAAAGAGGTGAATAGGAGAATAAACATTTATTTCAAATCTGATTTACAGGTAGCACTATCAACCCTTCCCTACTGTGTGATTGTTCACAATATAGCACCATAATGCTCTAAAAACTGGATTTGCTGGTTTTACAATATCTTTTTTTTTTTTTTTTTAGTGTCTTTATCTAATTAATGATCTGTTTTTCTGAGCTATATTCGTGATTTTCCTTTGTCCTTTATCTGAGGCTATACATATATCTTAATTGTATAAACATGCAGATCATGTATTTTATACTGTGATTGTGATGACATGAGCAAGAACAAATTTTGCTTTCTGCAATACTAAACACATTACGCGGAGGATGCATTGATAGCATATCCATCCCAATTGAATTATGGCCCATTATAGAAGTCATCCAGATTTCAGAAGCACATGGCCCTCCAGATCATAGTGTGTTAACACTGCCAAGTGTGTATAATGAGATCTGCCAAATACATGTTATTGTAACTCAGATGGATTACTGTCAAACAGAAGATATTCACAGATTAAATTGCCAACTCCTGGATTTAAGCCAATCATTTTTAATTGGCAGTTGTTTAGTTGTTGCAATAATTAATTAGCATGAATGGAAGGCAGGGCAGATTTGTTGGTAAAACTGGCTACTCTAAAAACTACCATCTACATGCCAGTATTTTTTAAGTGTACCATTAGAGATCTATGGAAAATTATTCAAAAGAGTTAGATCAGATAATGGTATGGGGATGGGGGAAGAAGAGGAGGAAGGCAACCCCACTCATCCTGTGACTGGGCAGCAGACACCTGTAAAAAAAGGGATTACGCTCATAATTTTGAAAAAATAAAAAAAACAAGCTGGAGAGCAGGGAGTAAAGGAAATGGACTTGGAAGCCAATCTGTCAGGGGAAAAACCCCCAAAACATGCTGGAGGTATTAAATGCAGCAGCCTCCAAAAGACTGGCACTGCAGCCCAGTAGATGTCTAAGAGTAGTGACTTTTGTCAGCCAGTAACCATAGTAGAAAGCTAGCGCTGTAAGGGAGGGGAAAGCAAGGAGGGGTGCTAGGACAGTTATTGTCATTGCATTTATTTTATGATTGCTCAATTTTTGCCTGTTTGTTAAAAATATTGCAGTTTGTTTCCAGTGTATTATAATGATTTCCCATGTTGTGCCTACATTTTGTAACACTTGCCAATTTGCTGCCTGCGTTTTGAATGGTTGCCTGTTTGTTACTCACGTATTGCAATAATTACCTCTTTACTGCCTGCATACTGTTACAATTGTCATGTTCTTCAGTCAGTGATTTTGTTCAGTGAACCACATTGCTATAATTTACTTCTATGCAGGCCTATCAAACAACACCACTATTCTCCACGTATTTTTGCCATTTTCAGGGGCTACTTCAGATATGTTTTAGCACCTTTAGGTATCTGCACTTTATACCTGCATTCGTTTTTCCTGGCAGAGTCTCTTAGATAAAAACTCTAAAACCATTTTAGTTTCCTTTTAATGGATGAGTTACAAAAGGGCAGAAAAATTAAATGAACCTGTTTTCACTCCACAAATCCTATCATGTACAGGGGAAGTTCCAATATTAGCATTTTATCAAATCTCCTTCAATGTTATATAATTCTATGGGCAGCCCATATAAGTGTGTGTAGTGCTGTAAGTCTATTGCAGGTGGAATGGAGGCTCTGGTCTGATATTCTTTATTAACTGGGTATTTGGGTGGGTGTGAGCAACTATACTAAATGTTTAACTATCATTTCCAGTTTAAAATGTGTTATCTGTTTTGTTTCTTGTTGGCCCTAGATTTTTTTTTGTTTTTTTTTGCTGTCACTGTTCATAGCCTATGTGTTATCCAATTACCAATTCACTGTGACAAACTTGCTAGTTTTTGATGATAACCATCTAATGTACCCTAATTCACATGCACCATCAGGAAATGGAAGATTAGACAAAGGAAAAATTAGGAAAACTAATGAGTCAATTACCAGCACTGTGTGCAATTAAACAACATACAAATGTGCAACCTAAAATAACTTGCCAGCGATGACAGCAAATAATGAAAGTAATTAATGTTTTGTGCTAGACCTGTCCATAAATAACAAAAATAGAGCACTGCCTAACCTGACTTATCCATTGTGAGTTCCACCTCTTGTTCTGATTCCTGTGCAGCTTCACTTTGCTCAGCTTCCTTTGCTGGTTCACTGGGAGAATTCACTTCACAACTCCCTGGAATCATTGTTTCTAGTGATTGGTTCTCATTGAAATTGTGGCTAATTGTCACTTTGTCAGTCTTTGGATTTAGGATTCTATAACACTTAATTTGTTCACTATAGCCCACCAGAATACCTTCAATTGCTGTGTTCTCTAGTTTGCATCACTTCTCTTTGGGAATATAGGGATAAGCTTTACATCCAAACACTCTAATGTGTCCTAGGCTCGGCTTCGATCCATGCCACATTTTAAATGGGGTGCTTTCAATGGCTTTTGAAGGTAGTCTGTTCTGTAGGTATGTTGCAGTCATGACTGCTTCTCCCCAGTACTTCTTAGGTAGGTTAGCATCTGACAGCATGCCTCTGGCCATTTCTTTAAGAGTACGATTTTTCCGTTCTGCTACACCATTTTGTTCAGGAGTGTATGGTGTGGTTGTCTGGTGTACTATACCTTGTTTCTTCAGATATGATTCCACTTCCTTACTGATGTATTCCCCTCTGTTTTTGGTGCATATAATTCCTGGTTTCCATTGGAATTTGTTGCTGGACATGGCTACAAACCCTTGAAGTTTTTCTGATGTTTCATTTTTGTGCTTCATCAGATTTGTTGTTGTGTACCTGGAATAATCATCAATGAAAGTCAGTAGATATCTGTTCCCGCCTGATGTAGGAGTTTTCGTTGGTCCACACACGTCGCTGTGTATGAGCTCCATGGGGTAGGGGGTCTTACTTTGGGTGGTCTGTGAAAATGGGGAACGTGCTGCCTTTGCTTCCATACAGCATTTGCATGTCATTAGCATTTGGCAGGGCAGTTATATCTTCTGATAAGCCTCTCTTTATAATATCTTTTTTGGCTTCTGGGTTTTGGTGTCCTAGTCATCTGTGCCATAGGTGGATACATTTGTTGTGTGGATTATAAGTGGCTGTTTTGACTTGTTCGTCTGCGGTGATGAGTCTATATAGGTGTTCATCCAATTGTCCTTTTGCAAGGATTGGCATATTTTTTTCGGATTGTACATTCATCACCTCTGAATTGAACTGTGAGACCATTATTAGCAAGGGTTTTTACTGATAAAAGGCTTCCTTCTAGGTCTGGGACATGCAGTACATTTTTCATGAGGATACTCTGCTTGTCCCCTGATGGTTGGATGCAGTTCAAGAATCCTTGACCGTTACCTCTTGCAGTAATTCTTTTCCCGTTTGCTAGGAAAATGTTGTCCTTTGCACTGAAATTAATTTCTGTGAAGAAGGTCTCATCACTAGTCATGTGACTTGTGACGCCATCCGCATGGTATTGTAACATCCCCCTCAGATCGGGCCGTGCAGCGTCGCGGACTCGAGGGCTTCCTCCGCCCCCGGTCCGCCGACGTCATCAGGGAACTCCCCCCGCCGCATCATAAGCGGCAGCAATACGGAAGTCTGGCGTTCCAATATCCTGATAGGAACGCCAGATGGATACGGGAGACCACCGCAGCACTCGCCACATACCTGGACTCTGGATCGGGCCCCTAGCCCTGCTGAACCCGTATTCCTCCGTGCCTCCTTGCCTCTCACTGCGGAAGCTCCTAACAGCAAGTATTCGCCCTCTAGTTCAACTGACTAGAGAGGCTGTATAACGTCACCTATTTAGACCGAATACTATCTGTCTGCAGTGAGTAGGCGGCCTCTACAGCCACCTGCTGGATCTATCTAAAATTATCCGTTGAATATGATAAGACTGTGTTTCTCTAAGTGAACTCTACTGCCACCTGCTGAATCTATCTTGAACTACCTGTTGATACTATAGGACTGTGTTAAACCAAGGATAACAATTTAAGTGATATATGTGACGTAACATACAAACACTGATACACCTTGAGCAATCCCGTTCTCCACCACACATCACTCTTATGTTAGTCAGAGTAGTCAGATTGTACTAGAGGCGGTACTATGATGCTCTGAGACTGTTTGGTTCGTTTTTGCTTACCAGCAACTACTCCTGTGCCCGAGCACATGAGATTGAACGTGACTCCGCAGCTGAGTTCCGTCTTCCATTTAAATAGATTATTACAGGTATACTGTTCTGAATCACTTTAAACGTAGCGCTCCATGATGTGCCTGCAGTGTCCTTTGTAGCTGCCTTCGCTCTTTCTCTTGTGGGTGCCTCTCACTTTTTCTTCCTGGCTTCTCAGATTAAACAGTCCTTTTTCAGGTAACCAGTCTTTTTACAGCGAAAACACGCTCTGCTTTCTTTGTTTTTCTTTGCACTCTCATGGACCTTAAGGGCTTTCTCATGTTCGTCATTGTGCATATTTTCTTTCAATCTGTCATATTCATTGATTCATTTTCCTTTGGTGTATTTTAGTGTTAGTTCCTGCTCAGGTCTGGTTTCTAGACCATTATTAAGAACACTGTATGACTCTGGAAGGCTGCTTAGCAGTAATGCCACCAAGTGATTATCTTTAATTTCCTCTCCAATTGCATGTAGCTGTTCTACGATTTCCAGCATGGCATTTACATGTTTATGTTGTGGATAAGCTGGTCATCTTCCACTAGCAGACTTATAATTGTTTTTGCTTGCCTGTTCTTCTTGTTCCATTCCTCCGTGGGTCCATTACTGTGTCTATCTGTACTCAGTACTTGCAAGATGTCTTTGCTTAGCAGCATTTCAAACTTGAACTTCCATAGCTGGTTGTTGCTATTGTTGAGCTTTGCGATTGCAAACTTCATATCTGAACTGCTTGCCATCTTTCAGTAGCTTGGATGCGACTCTTTTTTTTTTTTTATAAACAATTTTATTGTCAGAAGTAAAACAACAAGAAACAAAAACAGTGCATACGCAGATGCCTCAGACCAGTATAAGATACATAACAAAAGCGGAGTGCGTTATGCAACAGCTGTATTAACAAGGCTTTGACCAGTTCTTCTTTTTTCTTTTTCTTGTTTAAACATATCAACTTATTACCTATTAGATTACTTTGTGTCATGTCTTACAAATATTGTCCTACCTCTACGGTTCACAAGTGTCTTTGGTATCTCGTTCTTGTCCATTTTGTCAAATTAGAGCTCGTCAAAGGAGGGATGTATGTCTGTCTCAGATGAGAGTAGATGTTCGATGTAGACTGCCTGCCTGTGGTCGTGATCTTGTCAATGAGAGAATGATTGGTTACTGTATATGCAGTGGAGCCAAGCTTATCTAGATGAGTTGTCGCCTGTAGGAAGTGTAGGAACTCATGTGCGGGTCTCTGGTATGTCCTCCTGAAATCCTGGAACGTTAATCTCCTACCTGTGTCCGGGGATAAGAGCT
The DNA here is from genome assembly GCF_000935625.1 of Nanorana parkeri. Lineage (NCBI taxonomy): Eukaryota > Metazoa > Chordata > Amphibia > Anura > Dicroglossidae > Nanorana > Nanorana parkeri. The sequence continues at coordinate 298,803 of NW_017307481.1, read as the reverse complement.
GTGCGAATTTAGTAATCCCCTTGGTCTCCCATTTGGTAAAAGTGTCATATTCCTCCCCCTGAGGGAATGATGGGTTTCCTTTCAGGGTTAATTGGCATGTTGTTCATTAAGTGACTCATAGTCTTGCCAAGCCTCCTGCAGCATTGTCTTGAACAGAGGATCCGAATACAAGTGGGAAGGGAAGCGCCAGATGTATGAGTCTCCTCTTGGAGCGAGGGCCTGCAGCTGGATCAAGATTGGAGCATGATCCGATATTGTTATAGGAAGTATGGCTGTGTCACTTATCAAGGAATTTACAGCCTCCGTTTAAGCACGGAATAGAAAACACGTTAATGTCAGCAAAGACCAGAGGAAATATACAATCATCAATACAAGGCACTTAAGCATAATGATCAACTTGAAATGTGGGAACGATACTTTCCCATTCTGGATTGTCGTAAACTGTGCTCTACATGGCGTGAACGAGACTGAGAACCGTAGGTAGTAGGTAACTGTGTACCCCTTTAGGGGATGATAAAACCAAAACAAAAACGTCGAGTCAACTGGACCCGAATAATTTTCAACAGTGAGAGAAAAAAAAACAAAAAATAGTGTAATTCGTGACTTCACTTTTTTCCTGGATAGCGTGGAGAAGCTTTTTTTTTTTCCGCTAGGCCAGGACCATGAGCTGTCTCTTTATGAACTGGCTGTAATGGGATCTCTCCAGCCTGTCGCCACTGATATATCATTGCGATAAGCCTCGGGACACATGGGAGGCTATGTGATTGCGTAGCTAGTAATTGTGATGTATAGTTTATGGCACAGTCAGAGCTATTGTAGCAGTATCGCTGTGGGGCATGTAGAACGGGCGTTTTGCCTTCCAATACCGGAGGCTTGGTGGACAAAGAGTTCTCCGGCAATGACCCGTTAGTCTAAAGCCCCCTTGCGAAGTGATCATGGCTGAGGTGTCTCACTAAGTGATCTGGGAAGCCGTTACACAGGAACGCTAGACATACCTTGCGACAAGAGTGTAATCTGGGTACCACGGTGATTCAGGGTGAGTCCGTGGGGGTCATCGGGAGACGCGATGAGGGTTTCCTTGCAGTAGTGCCAAGCCTCTGTGGAAGGGGGGATCGGTCGCTCGGATGGACGTCAGTTGAAGTTTCCATGTGCTCCAGAAATTTCAGTGCCGCATCAGGGTCCTGGAACGCAAGTGGTGAGCCATCTTCCGCTTGGAACTGCAGGATTGCAGGGTATGCTAGGGTAAACCTCACCCTTTTTTGATAGAGAAGCGAGCACACTTTGTTGAAGGCTTTGCGTTTTTTGGTGACGTCAGCAGAGTAATCAGCAAAAATGAGGAGGCGATGGCCATCAATGTGCAGCTCCTTTTTGGCGCGGAAAGCCTGCAATATCGCCATGCGGTCGTTGTAATCTAAATATTTGGCGATGATCGGCCTCGGGGTTTTTCGTTCCGGGTTTAGGGGACCAACTCTGTGTGCGCGTTCCACTTTGCAGCGAGGGTCGAGGCCCAGTAGATCCGGTATATTGTTGGCACAGATGCTCGGTATTTGCGACGGACGGTAGGTTTCTGGTAGACCTATAATTCTGATGTTATTTCGTCTCGAGCGATTCTCAAGGTCATCTACCCGATCCAATAAGAACTGCACCTGGCGGGTGTTAGTGTGTAGCTGAGAAGAGGATGCCTCCACCCCCTCCTCCAAGGACACTATGCGGTGCTCGGCCTCCGAGATCCTCTGGGCCTGGTTTAGTAGGTCATTACGCAGGGATTGGATCCCCTTGGACACTGCCTTGCTTACAGCGTCTTGGATTGTGGGCCGCAGCAGCTTCGCCACCTCTGCCGCTATCAATCCATGGTCCGACATGGCAGGTAGTTCTTCATCCGAGGAGGCACTAATGTCCGGGTTCTCCGAGACAGCGGCCATTTTAAAATGCGGCTTTGGTTTCTTGCCGCGAACGGGTGTCCCTTTTCCTCGGGGTCCCGTGCGCCGTTTTGCCAGAAATTTGTCCATGCCCACCTTGGTATGCAGTAGACAGGAGAGATCGAGCGGGTGAGTTGACTTTTGAGTCGGTTTTATAAGCAGGTTAGTCCTGGCTGTGCGGGAGCTTCTCACTTCGTGTCCGCTACATCAGGCGCCGGAACCGGAAGTCTGGATGCGACTCTTGTTGACTTGTAGTGTTCTGTTTAGTGTCTGGGCCCATAGATGAAGCACTGAGATTTTGAGGAATCCTGATATAAGTTTTACATGCTTAGCAGGACATTTCATGTAATTATACAGGAATACAGCGTAGTAGAGAGGAAACATATATATAGTAGATAAGTATACATATAGAAAACTAACATACAGACGAGCATAGACTAGCTTTGCACCACAGCACCATCTAGTGCTCAAAAGACAATATTACATTAGCATAAGCTTTTATTTTTCCAACAGTGCTTATGCTTTTTTTCTAGGTTTGCTTGTTGTGCAACATGTACAAAACAAAGTGGAAGTTTTGGAAAATGTGTATTGCATAAAGTATATCTAAAGCTAAAGTGTTGGTACGTTTTGAACACCTGACAGGTTTTTATAGTTGTCTGTGTCCTTGCTGGGGAGATTCACCATGTCTATTTGTCCTGTTATCCATTGTCAGCAGGGCCAGAAAATGGTGGAATATTTAACATTTTTAAACTGTCACTGTAACAGGAATAGAGGTAATGTCTTCCAATGGGAACACTTGCTCAAGCGACAACCATCTAAGAGGAGAGATTTCCTAATGTCCTGCAGTATCTCAGAAAACATAAAAGTGAAATTTCTACAATTACAGACATCATAACAAAAAAAAGCCTGATACAGGTTTTAACCATTGTTTACTTTATCCAAAACTAAATGATATGTTTTGGCTTTTGATATATTTTAACCCTTCACCAACCTAAGGCTTATGTTGGCGGCAACACAGGCCTTTAACCCCTTCGTGACGGGAGACGTACAGTGTACGTCCTGTCACTTTGTGCCTATATGACTGGCCACGTACACTGTACGTGACGAGTTATATCAGGCTTTGTAATGCCGGTATTTGCTGATTCTCAGCATTTAACAGTCATTCATTAATGTCTCAGTATTGAGGCATTAATTAATGAAATAATTAAGCTTTTTGTAAAAGCTTCTTCCTTTCATTAATGAAAGAATGAAGCCGTTACATGCAAATAGAGGACCGCAATTTGCGATCCCGTATTTGACAGCTCAAAATAGCAGAGAGGCAGCAGTGACTCACCTCACCTCTCTGCTATTTGTTTTGACAGCTCGAGAGCCCGATGTTTAGATACATTTCACTGAAAAGATACAATGTATATCTTTTGAGTGAAATGTATCATTTCTGATCGTCTAGGCACGATCAAAGAGCTTTTAGTGAGATCTGAATCTGACTAAAGTCAGGATCAGTCTCTAAGGTTATTATTAGCTGTTCCTAAGTTTGGATCAGCCTAATAGCCAAAAATAAAATAAAAAAGTTAATTTATCAAGCTGTCATAGTGATTGCTTGATATAAACTGACAAGAAAAAAAAAAGTTTTTTTATTTTATTTTAATTTTTTTTACAAAGTGTAAAAAAATTAAAATAAAGTGTAAAACAAAATTAGGAAAATATAAATTATATATAAATATATTTTTTATACTATAATTAATATAAAAAAATTCTAAAAAAAAATAATAATCAAAACTTGTGAAAAAAGTGTTTTCTTCTAGTTTTTTTCGTAATTTTTTTTATTTTATTCAAACTAAGTGAGGGGTTAGGTACACATATGTGATATAATTATATAGCCCTATCTGTCCTCTAAAAAACTATATATAATATGTGTGGGTACATTTAGTAAGAAAGTATATCACTGCTGTGGAAGAATCACACAGAAAAAATTTAAAAAATGTGTCAGTAATTTATGAACAGAACCTGAAAACTAGCTCAGTCATGAAGGGGTTAAAGTGATATTAAAGTCAAAAGGTTTTTAAGGTATTTCAAATGCTGAACTAAGCACAATGGATGCTTCCCCTTGATATTTAAAAGTTTTACTGTCCTGTAAAATCAGCTGGTCCCCTGAGCACAGCTGCTGATTTCCTCTTTTAGAGTGGCTCCTTTCCCTTGCAGGGTCCTATGAGGCCACCCGAGTGTGTGTGCTAGTAAGCTGTGTGTGTCTCTACAAACACACAGAGCCAGCAAGGCAAGACAATTCCCTTCTCCTTGCGCCTCCTTCCTCTTTCCTCCCTTCTCCAAGCTAGTAGATGGACAGATGCTAGATGTTATCATGTATTGGACAGGAAGTTCAGGGAAGTGGAGATGAGAGAGCTGGTCTCAGTTGTTCAGAAGCATGATGACTGTAAGTGTTTGGGAAAAAATTTAAAGAAATAGTTTGCTAGGCAATGTATATTTGTTTCATCTGGAGTTATTATTGAAAAAGGTTTGAGATTTTAATACTACTTTAAACACACTCCCAGATGCTATAGCACAGGCAGTTTTGAGGCTTGACATGTTTGGTATCTGTTTGCTCAATGCAACCTCATTTTTTATGTGCTAGCCCTCTCCCAATAAAAGATAGGGTTCACAGAAGCCAGCCTTTATCAGTGTGGAGCCAGACTTGGAGTACCTAGAGACACCTGACAGACTGTGTTTGCAGGGAGAAATTAAATTACTACAGTAAATTGCAGTGTGGTTGGCTCACAACTCCCGCCCCGTGTGTGCTGTTCTGTATTGTGATACATAATTGTGAATTGCAGTGTGTTAGGGTTTCATATGTTTATGCACCCACATCTGTGTTCACAATAAAAGACCCAAATGTCCATTTAGGACAACATCATTGTGTGTCTCAGCAACAGCTTTAGTTGCTGTTTAGCTGCTGCCCCCTTGCAGTTTGTGTTTTACTGGGGTTTTATTTTACATTTTCCTATTCTTTTTTCTTTCAGTTAAGTTTAAAAATGAACCTAAAAAATAGGTTTGGGGTTTAGAATTTTAGGGTTGGAGGTTCCAGTTTTAGGGTTTTAGTTTAGTTTTTTAGGTTTTTTTTAAGGAAGGTATATGTTATATGTTAAGTATTAGCATCAAAAGTATGAACCAAACACCACATCCTAAATCCCTCAAAGTTAAATCATTTGCTGTATTTATCAGGTCTGAGAGGCCTAAAGGAAAAGGCAGAGGTTCTTCATGCACAGCTATTAGAACAAATTGATAGTCAAGCTGAACCTTTGATAGGCAGGGCACATCTGCCTTTACTTTCTGGCAGAGAAAGATGTGGGGTAGCTGAATAAGCCTTTGTCATCCACCTTCAATGCCTCACATTTTCCCAGCAGCTGAAAATATTCCCCCTCTTCTTCCTCCTCTTCTACAGGTAGTTCCACCAATGCCCCACAATGGGCAATGAAGGATCTGGCTGAATTATATATATCAGATGTGGAGGAAGAGAGCGTCACAAGCAGAGAGGGGACAATAGGCAGGGAGAAGCTATTACCACCGATGTACCTGCAGCTACAGCTTACTGCCAAGTGGGCTTGAGCGTTGAGGAGGGTGATGAGGTGGCAGACTGCACCTGGGTTCCAGAGATTGTAGGGGTGGAAAAGTGAGGGAGAGCAACATTGCAGAGTAGTAGAGTGAGCAACCATCCTAATTCTCCAAATAGCACTGCCACATGGGTGCAGGGCCACTGCTATCCCCAGGGCCTCTTTACATAGCTTAGCAGCCTGGGCTTACTTAACACATCTACTGCCGACAGCACCATAGCGGGCTTTTAGCCTCTGTCTGCAGTGTATCAAGTGTGGAAAATATACCAGTTATTTGGGTACCGCATGCATAAGGAGACATTTGATTTTTTACCGCAAAGCATGGTGTGAACAGCACATGAATAATACCGGTCAGCAGCAAAAGGCCCACATTCCTCTTTTCCACCTCTCTCCACATCCATTGCTTCTGAAACAACATCAGCAGCCTCAAACAATAGGGATTGAAGTCTGACAAGGAGTTTGAAGGCCTATCTTATAGCACATAAAACAGGAAAGTGGGCAAACATGGAACCATGCCTAAACGTAGGTTCGAACTTCACCGTAAGTCTCCCAACCCCACCACTCCATTCTTAGGAGCATTGTCGACTGGGCAGGTATCTCCTCCCCAGCTGCTAGAGTGAAATAAAAAAATTGTCACACAATCATGCCATGCTTAGTATCTGAATGGCAACTTGACAAAATTGCTGGCTTTCCCGATGTTTCCATTCCAGCTTGGGTAGTCTACACCCTTTCATGACTTTGTTGCCTGTGCTACACAATCAGGCTGTTGGTTTGACTTGTGGCCAATGAGCAATCAGAGGGTGCATTCAGTACAGCAGACAGTTTTGTGACAGAGAAATTAATCCACCTGTCCCCTGACACAGTTGACCAGCATATTTATTAAAATGAACCAGTTTTGGATCAGCGAAGAGTACAAAACCTCTGAAGCTGATGCTAAGGAATACATTTTTCTGCACAGACCCAAAAAACATTATTATACCTTATACCATTACCATCTCCTGCTTCCACTGCTACCCCGCCACCATTACCAGCTCTTGTCACCACTGCTGGGCTGCTATCATTACTTCTACCTCTGCTGGATTGCCACAATTACCAGCAGCTGCCACCATTACCAGCTCTTTCTACTGCTGCTGGTTGGACACCAAACCATCTCCTGCCACCGCTGGTGGTCTGCCATTATCAGTGGCGACTCTAGGAACAATATATAGGGGGGGCACATAAGATACCACAGTCAAATCTGGGGGGCACTAATAATTTTCATTGCATGTCGCAACTGCAGGGCGCCGAGAGCGGATTTAATTGCGGATGGCATCTGCGCCCTGCGGTTCCGACATGTAGTCCAACGCCGCCCACAATCCTGAATACCACAACCGTTTATTTTTTTAAAACTTTTTTTGTATTTGTATGTTTTATTTTTTTATTAAACTTATTTTTTATTTACATTTTTACCTTTTATTTATTTAACTTTATTTTTACATTTTTTTTATTTGTTTCACTTTTTTTACATTTTTATTTATTTCACTTTATTTTTTTATAAATTTTTTACTTCTTTAAATCTTATTTTATTTTATTTTTTTAAACTTTTCTTTTTTTTTACTTCATTGCTGGGAGCAATAGCCAGCCTGCTATTGGATATTTCATATTGCAATAGCCAATAACAGGCTGGCTACTGCACCCACCCACTGCCTGCTGTCAATCAGCAGAGGAGGGACCTGAAGTTTTCTATCAGGTCCACCTCTGTTGATTGACAGCAGGCAGTGGGCGGGTGCAATAGCCAGCCTGTTATTGGCTACTTTTTTGTGAGCACAGTTATCTGCTGGGACAGAGATTCCATTTCTCTTGCCTTGCACTAGCGCCGGAAATGCTGCAACTGTTAGCGGGGGGGGGGACACGGAGGGGCAAGTGATAACCTAGGGGGGGCAATTGCCCCGCTGTAGCGACGCCACTGGCCATTATTACCATCGCCTGCTACCATTACCATCTCAGTACGCTTCTTCTGCCCTTTTCAGATGCTCCAGCAGTTTAAAGGTGCTACAAACAATAATTCCTGGGTCTCAGCTGCAAAATTTTTATTTTTTTCTGCATGGTCAGTTTTCAAAGCTCCTGGTGTATTCTGCTGATCAGGCCCTGTAAAGGTGCCACACATAGGGGTCTATTCACTAAGCTGCCGAAGCATCTAGCCGTAGCTTCAGTAGAACTGAAGGGCTGCTGTACGGGCTATTCACTATAGCCCGTACAGCTCCCGAAGTTGGCCGAGCGGCTCAGTTGAGCTGAAGGCATACCCAGATAGCAAGCAATTGAGCTGCAAGTTTGAAAATGACTTGCTAAACTATTGCAGACTTGCCAAGCGTCACAATTTTGTTGCACAATTACATCAAGTCTGCATTGCAAGTCTCCAGACCAGCGAGCTTGCAGAGCTCTTGCTAAGACCTGCAGGACTCTTGCTGTAGACTTGCCAAGCAAATTTGCTACAAATTCAAAAAGTGTCAACTAGAACTTGTGCTGCAAGTGTTCTGCAAGTCTACAACTAGCCAGGAATATGTGCAGCAAGTTAACAAATTACAATTTCACCCCGCCACAAGTTTGTAGCAAGTTATCCTTGCTATCTGGGTGTGCCTCGGCTCGACTGAGCCGAGGTGAAAGCCGAAGCTGACTGAGCGGTGGGCCGACAGCCTGCTTCTGACAGCTGGGCGGAGCCAGCTGTCATCTTACGGCTGGCTCTGGCCACTTGCAGAGACAGATCAGCATCCCTGGTTACCAGGTAACCAGGGACGCTGTCATTACACACTGAGAACCCGGCCGGGCCGCTATGATATCACAGCGGCCTCTCCGTGTTCTCAGTGTGTAATGACAGATGGCGTCCCTGGTTACCTGGTAACCAAGGACGCCATCTGTCATTACTCTCCCGGACGTTCTGGGAGTCTAATACGGCTCCCGGATGCCCGGGAGAGAAACACTTTCTCCCAGAAAGGTTAACTTTGCTCGATCAAGCAGAGTAAACCTTTCCCTGCTCGTTTTTGTTTTTTTTTCTTCTGACATCGGAGCTGTTGGCTGCCGTCAGAATAATTTTTTTTTTAAATCACCATAGGAATGCATAGCTAGATTACTATTGGCTATTTCAATTTGCAATAGCCAATAGCAAACTAGCTATTGCACCCGCCCACTGCTGCTGTCAATAAACAGAGGGAGACCTGCAGTTCTCATCAGGTCCCCCTCTGGTGATTGACAGCAGCAGAGGGCGGGTGCAATAGCTAGTTTGCTATTGGCTATTGCAGAGTGAAATAGCCAATAGGAATCTAGCTATACATTCCTATGGTGTTTTTTTTTTTATTTTTTATTTTTTTCTAACGGCAGCCAGCGGCTCCGATGTCAGAAGAAAAAAAAATTGAAAGCTATGGCTAGATGCTTCGGCAGTGTTTTTTGCCTGCAGCAGAACCGCCCGGCCAATAGAAAACAGTTGGGTGGAGCTAGCTGTCACTGCTAGCTTCGCACAATCGTTTTCTATTTTTTTTCTACTTTTTTTTAACTATTTTTCTATTCTGCTCGGTACCACAGAGGTACTGGGCAGAATAGTAGAGCGAATGCCGCTCAGCTCACTGCAGGCGAGTAGCCTGCCGGAGGTTCGGCTCAGCCGATCCAGATGTTGGATCGGCTGAGTCGAACTCCTTCTGCACTTTCGGTCGGCCGAAAATTCTGAGCATGTTTGGCCGACCCGAAGCCACACGAAGCCACCCGATGTACAGCTGATTTCAGCCAATATACAGCTGAAATCAGCCGTACAAGCCTGAAGTGAATAGCCGAACAGCATTCCGTTCACTTCACTTCGGGTTGGTTATTCACTTGGCTGTCGTCGGCAGCTTAGTGAATAGACCCCATAATGTTTAATGTGTTAGCGGCTAGTCCTTAACTGCAATAAAGTATAATGTTTGTCCTAGGGTAAATCATGCTCTGTGTCTTCTAGTTTGCAGCCTATTCCACTGTTCCAGCAATCAAGAAATGCTGTGGCGCTCTGTGGCAACATAGGGCGAATTGTGATTTCTTGATTAAAACCTGTATGGTCTTGCCCTGTTAAATGCATAGTAAAAGTGCTTAAATATTGTGTATGATGTCAGTACCATATTTTGCTTTCTTTTTTGGGGAGAAATAATACACTCTAATGTTGATTTTTTTGTTTGTTTGTTTAAAAATTGTCGGGTGTCACTCCTGCTCAAAATGCAGCCAAGTTAAAAGTACTTTGTATGAAGTCAACAATATGTAGCTGTCTTTTTTTTCTATGAAGTAAATACACTCTAAAGTTAATTTGGGGATTAGAAACTGAGTGTTGCCCATCCTGTTCAAAATGCAGCCTACTAAAAATTGCATAATTACTCTGTATGGATTCAGTAGAATGTTATGCTGGCTTTTTGTCTATTAAATAATTACACTCTAATGTTAATATCTTATTCAATGCCTGCTGTCTTCCTATAAAAAGTAGCCTAGTAAAAGTGCTTAGATACTCACTATAGAGTGTTGCTGGCTTTCTTCAATGAAATAATCTAATGTTGATTTTTTATCAAAATCTCACAGTCCCAAATGCAGCCTAGTACAAGTGCTTATAGAAGAACTCCGGGCAAATAAAATCTTAAACCCTGCAGTGGGACTGAACTCGCACTGCAGGGGTTAAGTGCTTGTTTTGTCTAGGGAGCTAAAATGAAAAAGTTATACTCAACTGAATCACGCTGGCTGTTAGACCAATCCCTTCAGCCTCGCCACTGGCGGAACTACCAGGGTCACAGCGGTCGCACTTGCGACCGGGACCAGGTTCCCTCTTTCAAACCGGTTTGAAGAAAAAAAAAAGGGTCAAAATCATGTTTCTTTTTTTGGGGGGGGCCTTTAATGGTTTCTTGCACCGGGGCCCTGAGGTTTCTAGTTACGCCTCTGAGCCTCGCTATTGTCTCTGAAATATGGCACTCTTAATGTTCTGTGGTTTTATGGATTCTGTTTTAACATTTTATAAAAATTTCAAGACAATACACAGTGGCACTGCAAAAAAGATCATATTTTCTTCTGTCAAACCCTGGCCAGTTGGTATGAAGTTGATTACTTTAGCTTTATTTTGTTTATAAAGAGCACTTTTACATATAGATTTCTGATATGCTGTGGTTTCTACTTCTATCACTCAATTCAGGTCTGTTACTGCTGGATAGAAAAATCAAGTGTCAAATAAAAAACGACCTATACATGTGCCCAGATCCTCATACGTTTTTTGGACAATGCATTGCCTATTAGCTGTGAAAATGGGCAGAAATAATTTTCATGATTCACCGCACCATTAACTTTAATGCAGTTCGAATTAAAGTTCCCAACTTCTGGAATTGATAAAGTCTGGTGAATGGCATGTGAATACAACATGTTTATTGGCCATAAAATGTTTTATTTTCCCTTTAGGTAAATATAATACCTTTAAATTGTAAAGAAAACATATAAAAGCAGTAATGTGGATCTATGGTGTTTATCAGTAAGCCATAGTTTATTGGTATGTTGACCTGTCAGTAAGGTCACACTTCTGTAAATAGGTGGTTAATGTTAGCCTTTGGAAGTGGCAGCTATTCAATTTGTGTAACACAGTGTGTATATTTGATTTATGGAACCAGTGGTTTATTAACAATGTAATGTGCAACATTCATTAACTTGTTGTTAACTGTCAGAAGCAATGGCAACTAATTATGCCAGGAACTGGCTTAATCTTCTTTTGGTACCATTCATACATACAGGTGAAACTCGAATAATTAGAATATCGTGCAAAAGTTCATTTATTTCACTAATGCAACTTAAAAGGTGAAACTAATATATGAGATAGACTCATTACATTGTAACTTGCATCTACTAATGATACAACGAATAAAGTCAGGCCTGGAACAGCAGACGGAGGCGTCTGTGGAAGGCCAAGATGACAGGTTTAAGTTGTTCGATCAGGTTATGCAGACATCTGCCTCTCCCACCACAGCACCTGCTGCGGGCTACACGTGCTAGGAGGGCCCATCGTCCTGAGGGCCTCAGCCCTTCCATCAATTCCCAGGTCCAGCGCCGCAATGGGAGCACCAACAGGGACCCTTCAGCCACCCCAGCGAAGCGCCGCTCTGCTTCAGCTGGGGGTGCTGCTGGAAGGAATCCCCGTCACCGGCGGGACCCGCGGGGAGGGAGACAAGCTCCACGTGCCTCCACTCTCAACCCCTTTCCTCCATCTGCCTGCCCGGAGAACTCAGCCTCTCCACGTGGCGATGCTCTTGCCAGGGGGAGGGTCCAGCATCCTACAAGTGTCCCTGCGGTGTTGAGGCTTCCTCCGACCCTGCCTCCTGTCAGATCTGCCAGCCGCGGCTGTGTTCGTTACAGAGCGAAGATTCGATCCACAGCGCCACCTGGTGGCCAAAGTCCTCACTACAGCCGTCGGTCTGCTGCTGCAGCTGGTGTGAGGAGCTGTATGGAGAACCCAGCTTATGGAGGACAGCCCTCCCCACACACAGCCAGTCGTCACTTCCCAAGTGGGGATGGAGAAACCTCTGCGGCTGCTTCCCTCTAGCAAGATTCTAGGTCGGAGGGGGAGGTGTGCGATGATGGTCGTCAAGATGATCCAGCTCTCCTACATCCTGTCGCTAGTGGATCCGGACCTTCAGCTGGTCAGGAGTCACTCCTTGCGCAGCCTGGTGAGTACAGCTCTATGCCTTCTGTTTTTTCATTGTCATTGCCAATGTCTTCTGTGGGGGTTATGGGTGGCTCTGGGGTAGCAGGTAGTCAGGCAGTGGGAGGGTTGGCGGTCGCTCGGACTTCTTCCGTCTCTTCTGTCATGTCTCACCCTTTACCAACCTCGTTCGTGATGTCGCAGGTTTGGAGTCCGTTATTCACTACCTCGATGACTTCTTGTGTATCGGGCCGCCGGATTCCTCCATTTGTTTGACCCTGCTTTCTACTGTTCACCACGTGGCGTCCTTGTTCGGCATTCCGCTGTCCCCTGAAAAGACGGAGGGTCCTTCTCCCACTATTAAGTTTTTGGGCATTGAAAGAGATACATTGGCCATGGAATACCGTCTTCCTTTGGAAAAATTGTTGGACTTGCTAGTTTCTGTACGGCTAGTGCGTGGGGCTAAGAAGATTCAGCTGCGTAAATTACAGTCTCGGTAAATTGAATTTTGCGCACCGCATAATTCCGATGGGTCGTGTTTTTAGTCGCCGCCTGGCGTCTGCCACGGCCAGCGTTACTGTTCCCACTCATCACATTCGTTTGTCAAAAGATCTCAGGGATGATGTGTGTGCCTGGGAGGAATTTTTGATCTCCTACAATGGTCGTTCTCTTTGGATGGACGCTGCCATCTTCAACGCTGACTTGGATCTTTTTACCGATGCCACGGGAACCCCCGGTTTCCGGGGCTTACACCGCAGGAAAATGGTGTGCGGGCCCCTGGCCGCCGTCCTGGGTGGAAGCTGGTTTGTTAAAGAACCTCGTTCTCTTGAAATTGTTCCCCATCGTGTTGTCAGTCGACATTTGGGGAGATTCGTTCAGGAATAAGAGGGTCCGTTTTCACTGTGACAACATGGGGGTTTTTTCGAACAAATTACGAACCCAGTCGGGCTCCCTCACTTGCAATCCCTCAACCATCCTTGACCTTTTTCACCGGCACCTCTCCTCACTAAACTCCGCACCAGATCTCTCCGGCGCGGGGGAGTTAGACAGCAACTACCATCACTTTTAGCATCCCATGAAGCGGCAATAGAGGAACAAATAACAGAACACGAAGTCCTACACGCCATTGCATTGCTCCCTAGGGGCAAGAGACCCGGCCCTGACGGATTTTCAGTCCCATACTACACCACCTTCAAAAGCCAAATAGCGCCCCTTCTAACCGCCTCCTTTAATCACTTGCGTTCCGGAGCGTCCTTAGGCCAAGAATCCCTCAATGCATCGATATGTATTATACATAAACCCAACACTGACCAAACCCACTATTCCAACTTCCGCCCCATATCGTTACTCAACGTGGACGTGAAATTGTTAGCCAAAATATTGGCAAATAAGCTGAACCGAGTGATAGGTCACCTCATCTCAAACGACCAAGTAGGCTTTATACCCCAAAGGCAAGCGAGTGACAATATACGCAGACTCACAATACTCACACATATAGCCAAAACTAACTGCATTCCTACAATGCTGCTATCACTCGATATTAAAAAATCATTCGACATGGTGTCTTGGCCCTATCTATTTAATGTTCTCAAACGGTGGGGACTTGGTCATTACTTCCTTACTTGGATCACCTCTCTTTATAGCAGGCCTTCGGCCCACGTAAAATACTCAGGCCACCGATCCCCAATGTTTAACATCTTGCGGGGTACAAGACAAGGGTGCCCCTTATCTCCCCTCCTCTTTGCCTTGGCCTTAGAGCCCTTAGCGTGTAAAATTAGATCTTCCCCAGACGTCACCGGAATCCAACAAGCTGGCACCGCACACAAAATTAGCCTCTTCGCGGATGATGCCCTCCTCACCTTAACCAACCCCATCACCTCTCTACCCAACCTTACACAAATCCTCACACAATTTGCCTCCATATCCGGGCTCATAGTAAACGAATCAAAGTCCACTGCACTAAATATCTCCTTGACCCCCTCAATGGTATCAACACTGAAAGAACAATTCCCTTACTGCTGGTCCTCAGACGTGCTCCCTTACCTGGGCATTAATCTCACCTCTTCCTACCACACGCTGTATAAAGCTAATTACCCAGGGATGATCTCTAAATTAATGGCCCTCCTCACCAAATGGTCGCACTACCACCTCTCATGGCTTGGTAGGATTGCGGCAATAAAGATGTCATTTTTGCCAAAGATACTATATCTTTTCAGAGTGCTGCCAGTGGCGGTCCCGGCCTCAGTCCTGCGGACTCTACAAGCCCACGTCTTCCGCTTCATCTGGAACGCAAAACGCCCCAGAATTCCCCACCGGACACTTAGGCTTCCTAAAACCTCAGGAGGGTTGGGTGTCCCTGACTTAATGAAATATTTCCAAGCAGCGCAAATAGGACAATTGACCAAATATCATGCTGGGTGGATAGTCCCTGGTTGGGTGACCCTGGAGGAATAATTCCTACCATCCACATGTGCTGCCAATCTCCTCTGGACTCACCCCAAACGCAGGCCAACTATAACTAACCCCGTCACCTCCTTCTCACTGCGCTTGTGCGACTCCATTAACCGATCCACAGACCTGACCTCCCCGCATCTGCCACTACTTTCGTTCCTCCACAATCCCGACTTTCCACCAGCACATTCCAATTCCTCCCGCTTTACAGCATGGGTGGATAAATGCCTCACACACTCCTGGAAGCTTCAAACGATGACAGGAATGAACCCCTTCCCATACCTGCTCTCCCTTCCAAGGAGGTTTTCCGCTACCTCCAGATCAAAAACTTCTTCCTTCACCACACACAGAGATGCTCATCATCGGACACTCTGAGTCCATTTGAAAAAATATGCAGAGATAACCCCCATACACCTGGCACCATCACGGCCATTTATTCAGCACTACTAACAAAAGCAAATACACCCACACCCTCTTACATATCCCAGTGGGAACGAGACTTGGGATCTCCTCTTGATGACGTCATGTGGCAAAACTCCTGGCTGAACACAAAATCTAGCTCGAGATGCTCCAGCATGCTGGAGATAAATTATAAGGTTATGACACGTTGGTACTTAGTACCCACGAGGGTAGCCAAATATAACCCATCTGCCTCGCCACTCTGCTTCCACACATGGTGGCAGTGCCCGACAGTGTCCAGATTTTGGGATCGAATTTTCTCCTTACTCTCATCTCTACTACAAGCGACCATCGATAAGGACCCAAGGTTTGCGCTACTTAACTGCAAACCAGGGAGCCTACACAAGGCCGCCTTTAGGCTGTCCCTCCACATTTTAACATCAGCAAAACGGGAAATAGCGAAATCATGGCTGACTAATACATTGAGTGTCTCCAGCGTGAAGAAGCATGTTAACTGGATAATGTCGCATGAGAAGAAGACGGCCCAGCTTGAACTCCCCATGCCCAAGTTTGAAAAGATATGGTCATGCTGGTCGGAGGCTCAAGCACCATCTGACGCACACCGACAGCTCCTCCTCATCTGAAGAAGTACACATATTGCTACCTAACATAGTGAATGACCTCAGGGTTCCCACCTGACACCTCCTCATACTCTCCCCCCCCCCTCTCTGTCTGCACTCTCTTTCTTCCTTACCTCCCCCCTCGCTTCTCTTACCTTTTAGCTGCATCTCATCAAAGCACATCTCTGGATGCATGGCGGCTCACCTTAATGATGTGGCTTCCTCAGAACACACATTTGGGGATTTATTTGACCCCCTCAAAACAATGGACCACGACCTCCCAGGAGAAACCACACTCGCAACTATGACAATCCATCCCCTGTGTGTGCGCGGTGGTACCCACGTTTGACACATCTTTGGTACCCTTCTAGAGCATGCTACAATCCATCATATATGTTAAAGAAAAAAACGAAAAAAACAAAGAGTAATGAACAACTATGTACAACTAGCATGTAACTACTTACCTCATATTTGTATGATGTACATTCCTGTACTGCTGTTATTACCATGATCCCAGGTCCCCTAGAAGAGTAGGGGGACCCCAAAAACTACAGTAGGCAGAGAGGTGGCCAGCGCGGACACAGGCAGCCGGATGGAGCAGACTCTGAAGGGGGGACAGCGGGGGGGGGACCTGCAGGATTATTACAAGTGATCTCTGTGGCATTGCCGCGATCACTTTTACAAAAAACGGGGTGGGTTCCCCGCTCTACATTTAGCCCTGCTTGCCCAAAGCAGGGCTAAATGTAATAAAACTGACACGCCCGGAACTGCATGTCCCGGGTGGGGCGTCGGGCTATAGGAATTCCACACCCCTGGGGACAGTATCGGTTGTGCCACCCCTCCAGCCCAGGCCTCAGTGGCCTTGTGGGAAACCCGGCCCTGTATATGACCATGAATTGGTGGGAATGTGGCGGGGGGAGGGGGGCTAGGCAGAACATGATATGATTAAGTACAGAGGGAAGTAAAAGAAGGGCAGCAAAGAGGTGATGATCATGGGCCAAGGATGAAAGAGGAGACAGTAGGATCTGACCATTAACAGGGATTAGAGGAGGCTGAGCTGATGGTTTAATCATGAACCACAGGAAAAATAGGTAGTATGATGTTGAGCATGGCTAAGGCAACATAAGGGAAGACTGAAGCGGCGTGAGTACAGCAGCAGATGATCATGACCAAGGGAGTGCATTGCTAAGGGGTAAAAGGGGAGAGAGAACAGGCATCTAAATACGTTCCAATGGGAGATGATGCATAGGAGGCATTTGCTAAGCAGGGTAAAATGAAAGGCGGCAAGGAAGGAGCTTGTCATTCATAGACTGGGTGGTGGGGTCATGTATGAGCTACCATTTTTCTGTGCTGGAAATAGAAAAGCAGTTCAGAACTTTTGTCCCAATGTGTGTGGCCAATGTTTTGTGATCACCCAGGTCAGGTCAGATTTCCACTTTATGAGTGACGGTTGGTTTAGTAGGACCAGAGAAAAAACGGACATGTTAAAGATGGACCAGACACTTACTAAATGTGTCTGCTCCTCTGGATTGGAACAATGGGGGATATGTGGTATTGTATGGCAATCCCACTGTACAATCCCACTGTACAATTGGGTGTTGTGATCACCCAGGACTCTCAGCCAGAGGGACTGAGAGATGTCAGGAAGCAATTTCTTGTCTGGGTTCTACTTGGGACACTGGAATTGGGAGATTTCAAAGTAATTCAGGAGGGATGAGATCTCCAGTACTGGGTCCAGGCTTTAGCAGTGACAAGCACCCAATGATTGCACAGATGTGCACAGCCCTTAAGGAAAGGATGCTGACTAGGGGCATTAGCTCCTGCTGGGAAACAGGAACATACCTTGTTCAGGGGTCAGAAGGGCTCCCCCAGAAGTCAGAGAGAAGTCAGGTGAGCTCCTACTGGGATAGGAACAGACGGTGTTCAGGGGTCAGGAGGTCTCCACAGAATTTAAAGTGGAGTCAGGTAGCGTGTGTGCTGGAGGCACACGAAGACAGCCAGGGAGGCTGCGAGAGAACTGGTGAGGCTAGGAGAGCTGTGAGCCTGAGGGGCCGCCAGTACAAGTGTGGGACAGCACTTCCAAGAGGACCAGTGGGTCAGAAGTGCTAATGTTTAAGGTGGAAGCCAGGAGGCTTAACTTGTGTTATGCTGCAAGTATTGCATGGATGTTTTGCTGAAGAACCACTGCAAGGGTATCGAAGGTGGTTGTATGAACTTTTGTTTGAATAAAAGTGTGCTTCCAAGCCCCAAAACAGAAGAAATTGCGAGTGGACTGCATCCTTAAGTGCTCACCATATGTGTTAATAACTCCAAACATCACTACATGGTGGAGAATGCATGCAAGCAGCTGTAACGCTATTAGCAATTATTACATTTACCTGGTATGGATCTCAGCTGCAGGAGTGTTGATACATAGTAGACATGTGCGATTCGTTTCGTTCCGAATCGAAATTCGGACGAATTTTCGGAAATTCGGACATTCGCATGTATCCGAATTCCGAATTACAGACATAACGAATGCAAACGAATCCGAATGTCCATTTCCGAAATTCGGTAGCGTTAGTACGAACGTTTGTTTTGTATTCTGTTCTTATTCGTTTCTTATTCGTTTCGTTCGTTGGAACAAAGTGACATTAGAGAAGGAGAAAAATATTTTTCCCCCTTCAAATGTCACTTTGCTGCAAACGAACGAACGAAACGAATACGAAACGAATAAGAAACGAATAAGAACAGAATACGAAACGAACGTTCGAACTAACGCTACCGAATTTCGTCCGAATCCGAATTCCGAATCCGAATTGACTTTCACACCCGAATCCCGAAAAACGAAATAACACAAATCCGAATTTAAAACGAAACGAAACTAAACGAATTTTTTGGCAGTGCACATGTCTAATACATAGTAGCTTACTAAGAAGGTTTAGCTGTAGTTGTATGGCAATTGCTTGACTTCACTCCAAGATAAGGTATTGAGTTCTTAGCAATTCACGCAGGTTGATCACCCAGGTCAGAGCATTCAAATAAAGATTGCGTAGTGAACCCACTGAATTATTTCCATGTAACTTAATTTATCATCGGTAAACAAGTCTTGTTCAGGTTATCATCTATTACATCATAAACTACTGCAAGCAAATAAACAGTCAGTATATGGAATATGGAAAGGAATACTTGCGGTTAGCAGCCTTTTAAACCTTTACCCCATACCATGTGTGTAATGGAGGCAGAGATAATTTGCTGAGAACTGGCAGCTGCTGGTAACAAATTCAGCGAAGAGTAGAGATGGGCTCGATGTTCGAGTCGAGCGTGAATTCGACTTGAACATTGGCAGTTCATGTGTTCAGCGAACACACGAACGTTCAGGGCATTTGGCGGGCAGGGCAGTTGGCCTGTCAAGCACCCCAAGAGGCACTGCTCCTTGTGAAGCTCTGATTGGCTAAAGCCTTGCACCTAACCACAGGTCAGATGCAAGATTTTTCCCAATCAGGGCCCAGTACTCTGTAAGAGCCATGATTGGGCAAAGTCATGATGACTTTGCCCAATCATGGTTTACCTGTCAGATGCCATACAACTGTAAACAGTTTGGCGGAGCTAGCTTTCACAGCTAGCTTCGCCCAATTGTTTATATGTTGCCGGCATCTGTCAAAATGCCATTCTGGTGGGAGTTTGTCACGAACGCACGGGACGGCGGTCGTCATTTGTAAACATTATTTCTATTTATTTTTTATTGTTTTATTACGTCGGTGGACCCATTTTTGGGGTTTTAAAAAAATAAAATAAAAGACTTGTTAAACACTTGTCTTTTGGGATTTGTTTTCAAATAAAGGATTTTTTCAAAAATCTGGTCTTTTAATTTACACTTTTATTGAACCCTTTAGTGAATGGGTAGAGGTACAAGTACTCCTTACTCATTCACAAGTTGGGGGGCCGCATCTGGGTGCCCCTTTATTAAAAGGGTACCATGATGTGAATAAGCACCCTGCCCGCACCCCCACAACCAACGCCCCAGGGCTTGTGGGGAAGAGGCTCTTGTCCCCATCGGCACGAAGACAAGGTGTTGTTCTAGGGGCGACCCTGGAAAAGCACCCTCCCGGCGCCAAGGGCATGTGGCCTGGTATGGCAGGGAGGGGGGCTGCTCGCTCATCCCCCCCCTTTTCTGCCCTGCCAGGCCTGTGCTTGGATCAAGGGTCTGGTATGGAATTTTAGGGGGATCCCACATTTATTCCCCCAATTTTTGGGGGTGGGGTTCCTCCTTAAAATTCCTACCAGACCTTAAGGGCCTGGTATGACTTTGAGGGGGAACCCCACACACTTTATTTTTACATGTTTAAAGGAATTTATCATTTTTATTGTTTCACTTTAAGTGATATTAAAATAACTGCTACCTTAAAAATGATTTTTTATTTTTTAATGTCATTGATTTATGTCCCCCAGGGCAGTACCTGAATCCCCATACCCTTTGTATGGCTATTAAATTGCATATAAGCCTTCAAAAAGGGGTCAATTGGTTCTCAAAGTTCTAGCCCTATAGACTTGCATTGAGTTCGTATTCAAACTTTTCCCATGTTCTAAAGTTCAAATTCGAACCGAACAGGAGGGTGTTCGGCCCATCAGTAGTGAAGAGTGCAGGGTGCAGCTTGTCAGTGGGGTTGAGTCCAAAAACAGCTTGGCAGTAGCGAGGTTCTAAAAGCAAGTGCAGGAATCCGATGGGATGTGGATTATCCAGGTAGAGCTTCTGGAGTGTATTGCGGTCTCTGCGTGTGAGATTGCTCAGTGTCTGAACACAACAACAAGACGCCGAGCAATTCAAACCCCGCGGTTTAAATGTGATAGCCGACTGTGAAAGCAGGTACAGCGTGATGCCGAGGGAGTGGGCGGCGCTGGGCGCTGTGGGGGCGGAAGGCTGTGAGGTAAGTTTATTACAGTTCCCCCCTGTCAAATGACCAGGGGCGGACTCGGCCGGGGGGCAGGGTGGCAATTGCCCCCCGGGTTTCTCTGGTGCCTGTAAGAACGGTCGCCAGCGCAGCGGCAATCTCCCCTCTCGGCCGCTCGGATCGTGCAGAGGAGGAGGAGAAGAGGCTCTTCAGCTGCCTGCCCTGTGATAAGCCTGTGTAGTGCTCGAGCTCCTCGGCACCTGCCTCCGCCCACTTCTTCTACCATTGGCTGGAGGGAGACTGCACTCCTATTACTTGCCTGGGTCCTAAAGGGAGGACAGCAGGAAGTGGCTGGAATCACCTCCAAACGTGCACCTGAAACAGGAGAGGAAAAGAGTCACTGTAAGTCTCTGTTCTTTCTGTATGACCTCTGCGCGTTTCATGCTGACTGCTGGACTGCGTTACTGACCGCTGCACTGCGTTACATGCTGACTGCTGCACTGCATTACATGCTGACTGCTGCACTGCGTTAAATGCTGACTGCTGCACTGTGTTAAATGCTGACTGCTGCACTACGTTACTGACCACTGCACTGCGTTACATGCTGACTGCTGCACTGCATTACATTCTGACTGCTGCACTGTGTTACACATTGACTGCTGCACTACATTACTAGCTGCTGCACTGCGTTACATGCTGACTGCTGCAGTGCGTTACATGATTATATACTGAACAGTTGCGTATTGTCCATGATACATTTTTTTTTTTACCCCAAGAGTTACATTTTCAGGTCATGCTTTCAGGGCCTCCAACTTTCTTATAAGGTTCAAGCAGTACTGATACACAAAGGTTTAGCACAATGTTAAGAAGAAATTTGAAAGATAACAATATCTGCGAAAAACATACACAGACAAATGGTAACAGTATTAAAAGTAAGAAAGTTGGTCAGATAAGAAGTAGAGAAGTGGGCTGTGAAGAGGGAGGAGGAAGAGTCACAGAGGTGAGAATGATCATAAAAATATTTGATAGTGATTTAGTAAACTGAGGTCCACATTCAGTCCGTTATCTCTTGTGCCATATAGAATTATCATTTGTAGGTCCAACTTTTTCCTTTACTGAAAACCAAAACATCTTCCATAGATTGGCATGATTGTGAGAAAACAGGAAAATTGTATTTCATACTTACCGTAATTTTGCTTTCCTGACTAGCTCCATGGCGGCACACAAATGGGATGGCCCCGCCTCCCTACCAACCTGATAGGACGTTTAACTCATAAATTTGAGCAACCCCCAGCCCTCAGCGTTACGTTACTAGCAACTCCGACCGGGCGGGAACATTTTGTGCCGCCATGGAGCTAGTCAGGAAAGGAAAATTACGGTATGAAATACAATTTTTCTGTTTTCCCTGACAGCTCCATGGCGGCACACAAATGGAAAATAACTAGACACACCAGGGAGGGTAATGCATAAGGAGGAGAACTTTTAATCATGTACAGAAGCCGAAGGGGCAACCACTTTACGACCAAACTCCAACGTGGTCAGAGCAGCGGGTTCAATACAATAGTGCCTAGTGAATGTGTGTATTGAGGACCAAGTAGCCGGTTTGCAGATGGTCTCCGACGAAACCTGGCTTGTTGCTGCCCAGGAAGCTGCGCGTCGAATGTGCCATAGCCGACTCAGGAGCGGCCAACCCCTTAGAACCGTATGCCAAGGCTATCGTTTTCACCAACCAAGAGGCAATAGTTCTGGTGGATGCTTTGCTGCCTTTCTTTGAGCCAGCCGGAATAACGAACAGATGATCTGTCGACCTGATCCCTTCCGTAGCCGTCAGGTATGACCTTAGGGAACTTCCCACATCCAATCTGGCCACCCGGTCATCAGAGTCCGAGGTGAGGTTAGGAAGGACGATCTCTTGCTGAAGATGAAATCTCGAGGCCACTTTCGGCACAATCCCAACATGGGGATCAGGACAACTCGGTCAGCAAAGAAAACCGTGGCATCCCAGGGCCGCATTTTCCGACACCCTCCTGGCTGAGGAGATAGCCATGAGAAAAAACGTCTTCAAGGTCAGGTACCAGAGGGACACCTGTCCCCCAAAAACATCTGAGGCTAGGAAATCCAGGACCAAAGGAAGGTCCCACATGGGAAACAGCGGTTTCCTGGGAGGTTTAATACGCACCACAGCCTTGAAGAAGTTGAAAATCAAGGGATCAGCGGCCCACTGAAAAGGCGGATAGAGCCGATATATGGCCTTTAAGTGTGCTGGAGCTGAGATTCAACTCCAGACCCCTCTGCAGAAACTCCAGGACGTGAGCGGTCTGGGGCGATTCTGGCAAGAACCTTTGCGAGTCTGCAACGTCTTTAAACTTGGACCAGATTCTACTGTAGGATCTGTTGGTTCTGGCCTTCATCAAAGTTGAAATCACATTCTCCGAGCAGCCGTCACGCTGCAACCGCGGGACGGCTCCATGCCATGAGACAGAGCTTCTCGGGTGCTGGATGAGTCAATGGACCCTGAGTCAGCAGGTCCTTCAGCAGTGCTACGGGGTGAGGTTCGCTCCCTGACAACTCCCGAAGGAGAGGGTACAATGGCCGTCGTGGCCAATTCGGAATCACTGCCAATACCGTGACTCTCTCCCCCTGCAGCCTCTTCAGGAAACCTAGAATAAGAGGCACAGTCGGGAAAGCGTAAGCCGTCTCGAACCCCCACTCCAGGGTCAGTGCATCCACCCCCAAAGCTTGGGGACACGGGAGCCTTGAGTAAAAGACTGGCAGTTTTGCATTGGATGGGGATGCAAACAGATCGATCCGTGGCTGAAAGGCCCACTTCGTCAATCTCTGAAACACCAGCGGTGAGAGGGACCATTCGTTGTTGTCGAAGCCCGTCCGGGAGAGGAAGTCCGCTTGGACATTGGCATGACCTGGAATATAAACCGCTGACAGAAGATTCAGGTTCTCCTGAGCCCAGATCATGATCGGAGTAACTTCCCTCAGGAGCCTGTAGCTGCGAGTTCCGCCCTGTATCTTGACATAAGCCACTGCCGCCGTATTGTCCATTCTCAGCCTGACAGAGCGACCCTTGAGCAGGGAGCTGAACGCCAGGAGAGCCTGAAAGACCGCCCTGAGTTCCAGGATGTTGGAAACCACCCCTGTGGAGGGCTATGTCCATCTTCCCTGGGCTACCCGGTCCAGGCAGACTGCCCCCCAACCTTGCTCGCTGGCATCTGATGTGACAATCACCCAGTCTATTGGCATCATGGAGTGGCAGCACAGAAGGCTGTGCTCTTTAAGCCACCACGACAAACTCTCCTTCATGGATGAGCTCACCAGGATTCTCTGATCTAGAAGTTCCGTTGACCAATTGTCAAATTGAAACTCCCGGGCTCTCCATTGGGCCCATTTCACCATCGGGGTTACCGCTATCATAGTGCCGACCACCCGAAGGCATTGTCTGGCAGTCATGAAGGTAGGAGATAGAGCGGCTGCAATAGTTTTGCGAATGGCCGGGATTTTCGCTGGAGGCAAGGACACTGAGGCTTGATCTGTGTTTTTCCGTGCGCCTAAATAAAACAGGTCCCGAGTAGGCACCAGGTCGCTCTTCTCCATATTGACAAGCCATCCGAAGTTACTGAGGGTTGCCAGTACTAGATCTCGGTGAATCAGCAGCTCCTCTCGATTCTGACTGAGTAATAAGATATCGTCCAGATAGTGATATATTCTCTTGCCCTGCTCCCGAAGAAACGCCACCAAGGCAAGGAGAATCTTCGTGAAAATCTGAGGCGAGGTCGTCAGGCCAAACGGCAGGCAGACAAATTGTAGGTGAAGGGTTGCCACCGCAAAACGCAGAAACTGGTGATAGTGCAGGTGCACGGGAACATGATAGTAAGCGTCTTTTAAATCAATTGATAACATCCAATCTTGGGGTCGTACGATTTTCAGGATGGTTTGCAGGGACTCCATCTTGAACCGTTCTTTTAGGATAAAATTGTTGAGATGCTGCAGATCTATGACTGGCCTCCAATCTCCGGTCTTTTTTTGTACCAGAAATAAAGAAGAATAATTTCCACGAAAGTGATCCCGAGATGGAACCTCCACCACCACCCCCTGTATCAACGGGGTGTTCACGTAAGCCCACAGGATGTCCCTCTGCTTTAGGGAAGACGGAATGTGTGTGGGAATAAATCTTGTACCCGGAATCCTGCGAAAACGCCAAGTGTGGCCTTCTGAAATGGTGGAGGTCACCCACCGGTCTTTGATGTGGTCCACCCAGATCTGTCGGAACCCAGAGAGTCTGGCTCCCACGTGGCTAACCTGAGCGGGCAAAACCTCAAAAATACTTTTGGGTCCCCTGCCCCAGTTTGGGGGTATTCTTCTTAGCATTGGCTCCTCCAGTGGCACCCCTCCAAGGCCTGCGGAATTCCTTACAAGGCCTGTAAGATCTTGAATCTTTAAAGGAAGTTTGTGCAGCCCCTTTGAAGCGGGGGTTCTTCTGGCGCAACAGCCGCCTATCCTGCGGAATGAAGCTGGATTTACCACCCGTTGCCTTGGAGATAGCGGTCACCAACTTGCTCCCGAAGAGGGATTGGCCTTCGAAAGGGATCTTGCACCATCCCTGCTTTGAAGAGGGATCGGCCACCCAAGGCCTGAGCCAGAGAGCCCTCCTACACGTCACTGAGTTAAGCATGACTCTCGCCATTGATCATACCAGATCAATCGCTGCTTCGCCGATAAAGGCAGAGGCAAGCTTTACTTGTCTTAGACCTTCCATAATCTCAGGTTTACCGAGATCATCAGATACGGCTGCTTCCGTATTATTGACCCATAAATCAAGATCAATGCGTCTGTCCAAGACGTCGCAGAATGAGACCGCATCATCCAATGGCAACGTCACGTGCCTTGCTAGCCACCGGGGATTCGTCTAGGTATTTCACCTCTTCTTTTTTGAACGGGTACAATTTGGAGAAACGATTCCGCAGCGTCGTTTTTTGATCCACCTGTTCCCATTCATGGAAAATAATATCTTTAATCTCCTCAAAGAAAGGGAAGTTAAATGCCTCTTTTCTGATATTTTTGAAGAACCTCCTCTTCTTGTCCGGCTCCGCCACCTCATCTTCCAAAAAGAAGCGCTTGCTTTACTGCTTTGACAAAAGGCTGGAATAGCAAAGTCAAAAACCTCTAACTGCCCCTCTTCATCTCCTGAGGAATGTTCAGAGGCTGAGACCAACGAATCATCTGGGGCTCTAGTAGAGGGGTTCCTCACCGGAGTTCTGGAGTCACCGGAGTGGGCATAGCAGCATTATCCGCCTGTTGGTCAGTCACCCGGAAAGTAGAAGCAAAGTCCCGTAAAGGCTTGCTTCATCAGGGAGATCATTTGTAGGTTCTCACTCTCTCTGTCCCTGGTGGTCTCAGAAAAACAAACAGCACAAGCTGTCTTACTCGGCAGGGCCACACTCTGACAGGTCAGACACCGCTCTGACCAACGACCGCTTCTGGACGGGTCATTGCCAGTAGCAGAACGCGGCTGTTCACGTGACCGGGGCCTGTCCTGGGATGCATGGGAACGACCAGCGGAAGCATATCTGTCCGCAGAAGGAGATCGATGTCTGGAAGAGGAAGAGGAATGGTGGTAGACAGGCCGAGCCCTGGAACGTTCATTGCCTGATCTGGATGGGCTGCCAAAATAAAAAATAAAAATTCCACAGCTTGCAGTAGCAGATGTACGAGATAGAACAGTACAAACGCAGGAAGTTGCATACCTTCTTTGTACATGCTGGTCTCTAGGAGGGGTTGGCAAATCTGAAGGCATCCTGTATAACATACATGCAGTCAGAGAATGTGTGAGCAATGTCCCCATAAGCCACTAAGCAGACCTCAACATACCTAAAAGGAGACAGGAGGGCATCAGGCAGCGCAGCACAGCAACAGCGAATCCCCCTATGCAGGAGACCGAACGGCAGCAGTCGCCGGTCCACACTGAACTAAGAAGGACGCCGAACCCAGCCCCTCGGCCGGCGTCGCAACGAGCATGCGCATGACGTCAGCGGCCATCAGGGAGACCCTGGAACGCAACGGCTGAGTTCCACAGAACGGATCTAGACAGGGGAGGAGCAACATCCGGACACCGTAGTCAGTGGAGCGCAGCCTGCGCTCCAACTATCGCCGGTATGAGGGGACACACACATAAGCCCCCAATGAACCCAGCTTTACTGGGCAAAATATAACAATGCCTGCCTCGAAAACCAGCAGCAAGGCTCCCCCATCAAAAGCCATTTAGGCTAAACAGAGGGACTACACCCGTATGAGCAGACCAGGGTGGATGGCCAGGATATTATCCCAGCTAGGTAAGCAACCCCCCACCTCCATCAGTAGTAGGAGGAGGAAAAAAGAGGAACGCTGAGGGCTGGGGGTTGCTCAAATTTATTATGAGTTAAACATCCTATCAGGTTGGTAGGGAGGCAGGGCCATCCCATTTGTGTGCCGCCATGGAGCTGTCAGGGAAATAATGTCCAACAGGTGTGCAGTAATCATGTTCCTTGTGTTCTTTTATGGTGTGTCTATGTAGATTTATTCTTTCTGTCCCGTTTTAACAATATAATATTCCTGGTTGCATCTGTTATATTGAATGAGGTGCACCTGTATGATCATGTGATCCCATGCATTGTGTTTCCATTCATTTGAATGGCACCCCATTGTACCCCCGGCAGCTGTATGTTGTGGTGCATTGCTCAATACTGCAATTCTGTGAGTTGTGCTGCAGTGAATAAAAGTAGTGCATGTACTTTTGTTCCACTGTATCACAAATGCTGTGTGATAATGTGTGCTAAGTGCACTGTATCGTTTGTACCAGCCCTCACAGCTTCTAGGGAACAGAGCCACATACAGTAACTTCTACTGAAGCTTTCATGTTTCAGAACAGTAATTAGTTAAGATGCTGTCTGGGGCTTTTATGCCTTTAGAACAGTGGTTCTCAACCAGTGTAACCTCAGGACCCACATTTGTCCTTGGTCATGAAGTCGCGACTCAAGTCGCACTACAAATGGAACGCACGGCATTAGGGTACCGCGCTTTCCGGTG
The DNA here is from genome assembly GCF_000935625.1 of Nanorana parkeri. Taxonomy (NCBI): domain Eukaryota; kingdom Metazoa; phylum Chordata; class Amphibia; order Anura; family Dicroglossidae; genus Nanorana; species Nanorana parkeri. The sequence goes on along the minus strand of NW_017307481.1, from coordinate 271,209 downwards.
CAGGGGCGTTCAAACTGTGGGTGGGAGGCGCGTTTGGGGTGCCATTCAAATGAATGACAACGCAACACACCTCCTACACCAGAATGCACGGTAGGTGCGATTGCGTGGTACAGTGTGTTAATCTCATGGTACTATGTGATTAATGCACTGTACTAGTGTGGACGGAATGGAGCTCTCTCAAGGCCAAAGCCCCTTCCCACCCCACCTCAAGCTGACACATGGCCCCGGGCAGCATATTTTGAATGGCTGCTCGGCAAGAGAACTGACAGTGCTGCGCTAGGGGGAGGCAGAGGAGCCTCTCACCTAGAAAAGTGGAAGGCTTGCGGCGACCCACTGAAAACGGGATCGCGACCCACCAGTTGAGAACCAAGGGTTTAGAACATATAATTCTTTTGGAAGGAGAAAGTTATGTGGGGCAGAACAGATGTTCATTTAGCATTTTTGTCCTCCTTCTGAATCTGTTCTGGATCAAGTAAATCTTTTAAGGAGAGGTCAGCAATATTTCTTTCGGTTCCATTTTTGCTTTAATAAAAAGTTTTGAATTGCTTATGCAGGTCAAAGCATATCATTCAACTTTGCTCCGCCACCGCTCCATTCAGCCAGTGGGAATGAATAAAATGCCTGGTACTTCAAGGTACGGAGGAGCATGTTACTGTGCTGCTGCTTGGCACAGCAGTGTGACATGCGTGTATAAATATTATATAATTATGTTATATATAAAAATATTAATAGTATGATTGCAGTGTTTCCTGAATAACTTTAGCATTTAACAGTATTATTTTAATTGTTATCTGGAGCTACTTTTTATCAACTAGTATATCTCAGCATGTTAGCTTTGCACTTTTGAATTGCTTAAAATTTTTTTACAAAATAATCGTATTTGTTTTATATTTATTATTATTTTCTGCTTATTAAGGCTTGGTGTTTTTCTTTATTTAAAAAAAAAATGAAAACTGCGTGGACACAGAAAAATAAAAATACAATTACTGTTTAATGACAAATAAAACTGCTGTGATAGAAATATTAAGTTACAATACATGTTATAGACATCTCACACAGGATCTTGTGCAGTTGAACATCAAAACATGACCTTTACAATGGTTTTTACAGAACAGGTCTCATTAAAAAAAGGAGGAGATGAGAACATTCGTCAGGCTGCATTAGTGGCGGTAGAGGCTGAACCAAGCAAGGCTTCCCAGCAGCGTTCCCTCTTTCCTCTGCTTAGTCTTTACTTTGATTGATCAGAACAAAAAAAGGTACAGAGTACAAAAGCATAAGGTCAGGAAACAGCAGATACTTTCATCCACTCAGGTTTGTATGCAGCCAAATCTGGTGATCTACATAGCAAAAGATTAAAATAGAACAAATGTGGAAAATGAACAAAACTATTTTATAAAGCATGTTGTATCTATAATATAATATTGCAGCAATAACTATTATTAAACATGTTTTCTTTTAATTGGGGTCTTTTGGACTCTTTAAGGTGGATAAGCTGATATGTACTTGAAATCAAAGTAAAAATGAACAAGTTTTAAAGTCAAATTCCAAGTAGATATAAAGTTATAAAGGCCATAATTTAATTCAGTTATGTGTAGTTATGTACATCTTTTTTATGTGTGGATTTGACTGGTTGTCTGGAGATCAGTTATTTAAGTTAAAACAATTATTCAGGCTTTGCATTGATGCTTTTCTATAGAGATTACTCTTAAAAAACTGGACGTTCCTCCTTACAGCTGCTCACTTAAATTGGCTGCATTAACATCATTCAAATATGTACAGGGGCACTGTCACCCAACACAGTACACAAATATTATGTGCAAAAAAACAAATATTATAGTGACCAATACTATTGTGAACATTTTTTTCTTTGAGAGATTTTTTTGAGATGAAGTTGGGCTGTTGGTAGAGGAGAAAACATTAAGATAAGGATCAGTCTCATCTGAAGGAAGGAATATCACGGCTTCAAATAGTGTGAGGAAGGAGTTTTATCCTACAAGAAGCTCTTTGAGACCCAAGGGTCTGAACGCGGAGGTAAGAGGTTTATTTATCAGCGCACTGGTGTTTTTTGTGAGCACTGCAGCAAAATATTTTTTTCCATACACAAGAAATTACAAGAGTCGACAGAGTGAAGCACAAAGAAAACTAAGAAAACAATTTTTTTCTCTGATTTTATTTCTTTTTTATTTTCATACATTAAGGGGGTTATTCACAAAGCTGCCGAAGGCAGCCATGGGAATAACCGACCCGAACTGAAGTGAGCAGAACGCTGTTCGGCTATTCACTTCAGGCTTGTACAGCTGATTCCAGTCGTATATCGGCTGAAATCAGCCGTACATCAGGCTTGCTTCGGGTGGCTTCGGGTCAGCTGAATATGATCAGCATGTTCAGCCGACCCGAAGTGCAGAAGGAGTTCGACTCAGGCGATCCAACATTTGGATCGGCTGAGCCAAACCTCCGGCAGGCTATTGGCTGCTGTTCGGCCTATTATCATAGGCTGAGTGGCATTCGGCTCGGCTATTAATAGAAAAACAGTTTAAAAAAGTAGAAAGAAAATTAGAAAACGATTGGGCGAAGCTAGCAGTGACTGTTTTCCGTTGGCCGGGACCAGCTGTCCTTAAATGTATATATCTATATCTATCTATCTATCTATCTATCTATCTATCTATCTATCTATCTATCTATCTATCTATCTATCTATCTATCTAGATAGATAGATACAGTATATATCTATATATATTAGGGCTGGTAATGATTAAAATTTTCCTGTTCGATTAATCGACATTTTTTTTATCGATTAATTTGGATTAATTATAATGCACATACAGATCCAACTACATTGGCCTATACACATACAGCACAGCAATGAAGTAATAAAATGAACTAGGATCTTGCTTGTTTTGTACATGGGCAAAAGAAATAGGCAGCAATATTTACCTTATACCTCATTCCCCTGGCAGCCAGCACTCTCCTTTAATCCCATTATGTGGGCAGCTTCTTTTTATGTACAATATAAGACTACCTCACTCAGAGGCCCATGTGTGACTGGATCATGCCTTTACATCTGATCACCCTCTTAGACACAAGCCAGGCTATAATAAAGAATAAATTATAAAAAGAACAAACAGGTCTTTCATTTCATTAAAATTCCTAGGTGAGATTTATTAAAAAAGCTGACTACCAACTGAACCAAAAGGATTTTTATTTTACAGGCAAAAAGGGAACAAGCAGCACATTTGGTACTGTTGACAGATAATAATATCTCTATTTCAAAATAAACTCAAATTTGCATAAATAAATAAAAATCCACACAGTACCTATTGTCCTAGCTGTCTCACTTCAGTATATCATTTGCCACAAAATGACAGATGCCCTCTAATTTATGTTGATGTGATAAAGGTCAGAGATACATGTACTCTAGGTGACGAGTGACTGTGCAAATCCAGCTGCCATGAATAAAATATGCGCAGGCAGTTATATAGTGCTTGTCATCCCATTACCACAAGTAAGACTTTTCCCCAGGGAGCAGCCTGCACATCAGCAGTGCAATTCTCTGTGTCTTCTCTACATGGACTGCAGTGCAACATAGTAAATTACTTGTCTCTGTTCTTGGAAAGGAAAAGGAAAAAGATGTCACAGAGGGTGGGCTAGGGTTTTTTCATTACTGCTCAATTACCAGTGAGGAGAATACTGGTGTGCCCAATTGATTTTCCAAACCTAAATTTTTATTGCTTATTGCTGAGCAACAGGACAGAGGGGCCTTCTGAGCAAAGGTGACTGAATAGCTGCTTTGCTTCACAGGCTGAACAAAAAAAATGGACTCAGCTCTTCCATCCACACAAACAGAGTGTCGATCGAGGAATCCCACTGTTTACATTGCATTCTGACAGGTGCCACTGGCTATTCGAGGAATGCCACCTGAAAGGGAGACAACAGCCCCACACACTGCGATTTTCAGCCGGTACATTAACTACCGGGAGCTTCTTGGATGTAACTGGGCATTTATACACGTCCTGTTACATCTGCCCGGCGGCGAGAGCAGGAAATGCCTGTTATTTCAAAACAGGCAGTGATGCCCGTTAATATACAAGCGATCTGCCGGCTATAGAGCCGACGGATCGCTTGTATGAGGTCCCGTGATGTGCGCCCCCCCCCTCTGCGGCTCCCCCCCCTCCCGCTGTCAAGCTGGTCCTGGGCTCCGGTGTGAGCCCGGGACCAGCATACTGCCTCTGTCACAGGGGATCAGAGGGAGGTCGGTTCACGATCTCCCTCCGGTCCCCTCTCCGCTGTCAGAATGCGGAAGTGATGTATATTACATCACTTCTGCATTCTTGTGACACTCTCCAGCTTCAGATGCTGGAGGGAAGCTGATGAAGCAGATCTCTGCTTCATTAGCTTCTTCAGGGGGGTCCTAGGTGACATTAGGGGTTTTTGAGACCCCTGATGTCTCCATAAAGAGGACCTGTCACCTCTTTTGCTATATCACAGAGGGGTTTCTCAGCCCCCTCTGTGATAGCAATAAAGTTAAGTGGAAAAAAAAATAGGAACAATTTTTAAAGTTTCCCCCCCAATTTTTTTAAAGTTACACATAAAAAAGAATTAAAAAAACAAAAAATGTTTTAAAAGTCCCCACCCCTACATACACGCATGTAAACATGCGTCAGGTGCGCATACCTGCGAAAACGACGATTGCGCCCATTACGCCGCACATGTTACATCGAATGAGAGCAATAATTCTAGGGCCATCAATCACTGATAACACTAAACTGATGAGCTGTAAAAGCTTTTAAAGCGTCGCCTATGGCCGATTTTGGGTATGCTAGTTTTTTGCGAGTGCGTGACATGTTTGGTGTCTATTTACCCGACGTGAACCCGTCTTTTATATTTTACCAAAAAAGTGGGCAATATTAGTTGTTTTATAAACATTTTCAAAATGTTCAGTAATTTCTCCTGAATATAGTAAAAAATAAAACCCACAGTGGTGATTAAATACCACCAAAAGAAAGCTCTATCTGTCCCCCAAAAAATGGTACAAAATTAATTTCAGTACAGCGCTGCATGACGGAATAAATGTCAGTCAAAGTACTGCAGCGCTGAACACTGAAAAATGAACTGGCCAGGAAGGGGTGTAAACACCTGGGGGTCTATTCACGAAGCTGCCGAAGGATCTGGCCGTAGCATATGCATCGGCACGGCTGAGCCGTGCTGAATCTTCCGACCAACATGACCAAATGTTCTCGAATTTGTTCATGGTGAGTTCGTTTTGGGACGTCCGTTTCTCATGGGACATTATCCAATTGACATGCCTTTTTGTGAATAGCCGAACAGTGTTCGGCTCACTTCACTTCAGATCGGTCATTCATTCGGCTGCCCTCGGCAGCTTCGTGAATAGACCCCCTGGTCTTCAAGCAGTTAAAAACTGGCCGGAATTCCACCAGTGTATGGACACCTTAAGACAGTAACACTCCAAGCAAAACAGAACAATTGTTTTTATGCAGTGATAATGGCCACTACCAATTTGTAAAATGTATACAAATTCAAATTTGTATCAGACAATAGTTGTGGAATAATACAGATCCAATTGAAAAAATACTAATTGTAATAAAATAATAAACTATGTTAAAAATTCTGAATGAAAATACATCATTCTGTAGGGTAAACGTGAATGGAAACAGTACATATGAGAAAAATAAAAAGGTAGCAAACTAGCAATCAGAAGAAAATAATCATATCAGTAATTGTCAGACTGGTTAGAGAAGTACAACTAAATACATAACATACACTGAAAAAGAGACAATTTTTCACTCTAAATAGTCTCATGATTGACAAGTGGTCAGGAGCAGGTTTTATTCTGTCAGTGCGACTTTAGAGCAGCAGAGGAAGGAATTTATGACTCAAGCTGTATTCTTGTCATAAATACATCACATTATCTGTCTCACTGTGAAAAGAATTCATCAAAACTGGAGCAGACAGAATCTGGAGCAGCTGTGCATGGCAACCAATCAGCTTCTATCTTTCATTTAAGAAGCTTAACTGAACAAACTGAAGAGAAAACCTGATTGGTTACTATGGGCAACTGCTCCAGATTCTGTCTGCACTAGTTATGATGAATTCCCCCCAACCCTGTTTAGCAGTGCCTTGCTGTGCGACAAAACTAATAAATGTCCCCCACTAACTATAGTGGGTGGATTCAGTGCAGGAACAGAGCATTATCTAATCCTATGGCAAGTTTTTAATGAAGAGTGACATGGTGATTTACCAGAGGCGGGGAATGTGAGGAATGTAAATGTGGCGATCCTGTGAAAGTAGGAGATAAGCAAAACTCTTATCAGAAATAGTGTTGTACACGGCAACTGGTACAAAAGTGGCTGGAATTGCAAGCAGAATGATAAAAAAAACAAGGTGAGATGTGAGAACGATACAATTTACAATACAATTTTTTTTCTTTCCCCTCTTACTTTGTCCACTGTGTTGTCCTCAAAAAACATACACACCCTGCAAATGCTGAGTTGTCCTGCTGCGATCCACTGTTCCACTGTAGCATACTGCTTTCCTGTGCCACCATCTTCCTTTCTGACACAGGAATAGAAGGCGAGATTTAGGCATTTGCATTTTCTTGTGATTTTGATGCATACTTTTATGGCCATTGGTACACATTTTAGTTTGTTTTCAAGTGTTTTTTCATGTTTTGTTTTGTTTGGCCAATTATAGTCAAATAAAGTAGAGTTTGCTGGTGGGGGTTGTTGTCATGTGGTAAAATGCACATTACATACATTTTTGAGTGGAGGCATTGAAGTAAATGTGACTAAAAATGCATGTTGCTGCACCAAAAAATGTGCGTGTACAATTTTTCCTTTCCCAACATGGTGCAGCACATCGCACAGGTTGAGCAATGCAAATTAAATTGCAGTTGTGAACAGGGCCTAACACAGGACACACAGGGGGCAGAAATAAAACAGGGGCATAGGAATGTAGCACAAGGCAAAATGTGACTGAAGACACATATGTTCTATGATATTATTATTTTTATACAGGATTTATATAGCACCAACACTTTGCGCATCGCTTTACAATATAAGGAAGACATCACATTCACAATAAAATTCCAGACAAGATGGTAAGGAGGGCCTTGCCCGTGGGGGCTTACAATCTAAACTGGAGACTGAGATAATAAGAATCGCAGTAAAAATACAGATGAAACAAATACATAAAGCTGATCAAAACGTTTAGTGATCAAGACACAGAGAAAAAACTAATCAGAAAAAGCACAATAATGATAAAGTGAGTGCAACAGAATGTAGAGAAAATGTCAACGTGTACACAGGTGGAACGTTCGGGACATGTATTGTAGGATGAAACTACAACACTACACAAATGAGTAAGCGAGGTGGGAGGACTAAGAATGAGGATTTGGAAGCATGTGGACAGTATGGGAAAAAAGGTAGTAAGAGTATTGATACTGTGTATGATCCAAGCATATATAATAACAGATAATGAGAATTACACCCAGCATATATTAGAAAATGCTTCAAACTTAAAATAAGGTAGTTTAGATTTTTTTAAACACGATATTTGTTAACATAATCATAGTGCAATCTATACAAAAACACATCTAAAGTTTAAAGATTATTACAAAAAATGTATTCAAATCTTAACAAGTTATTATTTAGCTTATTAAAATATACACTGCCTGCCCATAACGTGTAGTTTAGCCAACCTTCACAACCCACCCAGCACCTCACGACTCTCAGGCCCATCCACAATCACCGTGTTGAAAGTTTGCATACCCAGTGAACTAATATGGGAATTCGCCTGTGTGAATTCTTTGTAACCATAATGCACTTGCAGGGGCATTTGAACTTAGATCAGCTGACTTAGAAGGGCCCATAAGGAGGTTTGGTATGTGTGAGCCCCCTCACTACTTTTAGCTGTCCTGTATAGCAAAGTGTTTTAGTTTTTTTGCTGCAAGGCTTCCCTTAACAAATTGGGCTCTTCCTTCAGGCGTTATTTGGAGATTTTCATTTGAACTGTCATTTTGTGTTCGGTCGTGTCGGTGGCCATCAGAAATATTTTATTTCGACATCATGATTGAAGTGGATCTACATCGCTGGACGACTTGATTGACCTGCATTTTTTTTCCAAATAAAGGACTTTTTTTTATTGTTGTGTTTATTTACAATTATTTACAATTTTACTGTTTATTTGGTGAATGAGTAGGAGTAGCAACGTTTCCCTTACTCATTCACGAGGGGGGGTGGCATTTATGAAGGAGGCACCCAAATTCCTATAAGCTCCCCTGCCCGCAGACTCCCATATTCACCGGGCCAGGGTAGTGGGGAAGAGGCCCTTGTCCTCATTGATTTTTTTTTTTTGGTGTGAATGGGGGGGGGGGGGGGGACCTCACACTTTTTTTTATTATTGTTTCTGTGGACTGTCAAAAGTTAAATAGAAAAATGTCACTTTTTTTTTTCTAATGTCACTGCTGCAACGAAAATTCATTCGTTATTATCTAGCGCAGGGGTCTCAAAGTACTGGCCGCCCGCGAGTCGGTACTATGTGGCCCGCAGCCAGCTGACAAGTCAGGCACACGGTTACAGACCACGTGCCCGACTTGCGGGAGCAGCTACTAGCTACACGGTCTGCATCTCTGTCGGATGCAGACCGCAAAGCTGCTCCTGTCAGCTCTGGCCGGAGCTCTGTCAGTTCTGAGCTCCAGCCGAATGATGGAGCATTAGTAAGGTCTGCACTAGACCTTACTAATCACCACTAGATAACCAGGGAACGTTGATGTGCCTCCTCCCTGCAAAGATGCAAGCAGGTAAGGGGGCTTGGAAGGAAAGCAGGGAGGGGGAGTGTGCTGGGGGCTTGGGAGGGAGGGGGGAAAGTTTATTATGGGGGCTTGGGAGGGAGGGGGTGTGAGGGGGGATTTGGAAGGGGGGTGTATTATTATGTGTGCGGGGGGGATCATGTATCCAGGGAGTGTGATTGATTCCTAACTGCATGTAATCCTTTCACATATGATTACATGCGGTGCGCAGGCGTTTACATGCAGCAGCTGTCACCCGATCATTAATTTGAATCAGTGACAGTTGCCGATTGTAACATGTGCATACATTAAAACAGGTACCGTATATTTTTGGGAGGGAGGGGGGAAAGTCCCACGGGACTAAAAAATGTGTCCAGTGGCCCCTGACTAAATTGAGTTTGAGATCCCTGATCTAGTGCATGCAACATTAATGAAAATTAATGAAAATTTCGGATTCAGATGAATCACAAAACGTCTTGACATTCGGACCTGAATCCCGAAAAATTAAATAATGAAAAATTAGAAACGAAACACATGTTTAGCCAGCACACAGGTCTAATGTGCACATGTGTTTCTGCTGTGAGATTGAGTGTGTGTGTACTGGTAAGGGATTTTTGGAGGGGACCCCACTTTTTTTTCTGCTTTTGGGTCTCCCCTTAAATTCCTACCAAACCTAAATGGGGGAGGGGACTCCACGCCTTTTTTTTCTCCTATTTTAACATTTAACAACATTAATTAATTCAGAATGACATTTGGAAAAATATGTCGATATTCGTCCGAATTTCAATTCGGAACAAAACGAATCTTACATGTCTATTACTGATAATAATTATTTAACCAGATATTAGCATACTATGGCAGTGCATATTTGACTGTGGAATCAATGGGGTTTTTTTTAGAAGTAGCTTTACTAGCATACAGCAGCAGCAGTCCGATGTGATATTTTTTTGTAGCAGTTTTAGCAGTGATACATGATTTCTTATCAAGCTGTAATAGTAGGGTTGCCACCTTTTCTTCAAGCAAAACCCAAACACTCTAGTGCCGCACAGCAATTTTTTTTGGGAGAATATACAGGAGAGACAACCAAGAGAAAGAGCGAAGAGAGAGATCCAGGAGAGAATTAGTTAGGTTCTTATACTGACTGCCAATGGAACAGAGGTATTCTCAGTGACCGCCAATGTAACAGCTATATACACTGAACGGCAATTCAACAGAGGTATATCGCCCTTGCCAACCCCCGGACGGACTGCTCAGGGGCGCCCTGAGCACCAGGGGGGAGGGGTCGCTGGAGCAGGCCTCCGCCACGTGGGTAGGTAGGTACCTTTCCGTAGGTACCGGGCGCATTAAAAAGTGCGAGCCTTCCACCGCCCGTCGCTACTTAGTGTTCGGACCCACATGCGGTCTTACAGTGTCCTGGCTGCAAAGATGGAAAGCACTGTACCAAACCATAGAAATTTCTCAAGACTGGACTTTCAATCAAAACAGAGAGTGATAAATAACGGGCGACCAATGCCTGTGCTTACGAATACGGACCTACTTCAATCAAAGGGACAGTGGAAAGTAACACGGTCATTTCAAATGGAGTGGTACCAGCGAAAAGACTGGCTGTGTGGCTGTGCTACCAAAAACTGTCTTTAATGTTTGGACTAACACAGGATTTTGTGATTTGAAGAATCTATCAAGGGGCCTCAACAAACATGAAAAATCAGCAACTCACATTCAAAGCCAAAGCGTTTTAAAAACTTTCGGAACTTCAAGGATAGATTTGGCTTTGGATCAACAGCTGACATTAAATACCAGCATCCACAATGCTAAGGTCAAAGAAAACCGTGAGATTTTAAAACGCCTCATTAATGCAACCTGCTTCCTAGCCAAACAGGAATTGGCATTTCGTGGTGAAATTCGATGAAAGTCCAAGATCTTCGAATTGTGGCAATTATGTGGACCTGTTACATGCATTTGCTGAGATGGATGAGAGGTTGGCGAAACATTTGGAGACATCCACTGTGTTTTCTGGCTTATCAAGCAGAATACAGAACGATTTAATTGAAGCGGTCGCTGATGTCATTAGAAACTACATCAAAAAGGAGATTAATGCAGCCCCCTTTGTAGCAGTCGAAGTAGATGCGACAACAGATATCACAATCAAAGCCCAGTTCTCTGTGATCATGCGCTATGTAGCTACAAGTGAGGCGACTTGTGAGGCGAAGGAGGCATTTTTGGGATTAGATGATGTGAGTGACCAGCTATTGCCGATTATGTGTTCGGAGTGTTGGAGAAGTACAATTGTACTGATAAGCTGGTATCTCAGACTTACGATGGAGCCTCTGTGATGACATCAGATCTCAATGGGGTGCAGGCCAAAATTAAAGAGATGGTACCCGAAGCCACTTTTATCCATTGCTATGCACACAAATTGTACCTGGTACTAATGCATTCAGCACAATGTATGCGTCAGTGTAAAGTATTTTTTTAAACGGTGGAGTGACTTGCAACATTTTTCAATAAGTCAACCAAGCGCACCCACCTACTGGACGAGGTTGTAAAGCGGCATTTAGCAAGAGCAGCGCCAACAAGATGGAGCTCCAATTCCAGGCTAGTTCAGACAATCAGCATGTACCAATCTGATCTACGTACTATGTTCCACACTATGAGTGAAAATCCTGATGGTTGGGATAATGAGACTCGGATGATGGCCGTTGGATATGATCTCTGGCTGTCAAAAGCATCAACCTGCTTCCTCATAATGGCATACGAGTGCATTTTCCATGAAACTGATGCACTGTTTCGTGTGCTGCAGAACAAGGTAATGGACATAGGATTCTGCTGCGCGCGAATCCGTGACACAATGGGATTTGTGGAACGCCAGAGAGTTTGACAATTTCTACGATCGGTTCCAGCAGAAATGCACCACACTTGGCTTGCAAGACAAAGACCGAAGTAAAGAGCCAAGCAGAGATGAGAGGAAAATAACGTTTTATAACATCCTGGACAATATTAGTCTTCAGATGAAAGCCAGGTTTGATCAATTTGGGGAGCTAGCCTTCATCGGTTTTGTCGATTGCACAAAATTTTGTGAAATGTCACAACACTTCGATGACACAAAACTGCAGAGCCTATCGACATATGCCAGGCATTTTGACTTTGTGAGGTTAAAGGCTGATCTTATCGGACTGTATGGTTCACAAGAGGTGAGGGACAAATGCAAATCGTCTGGGCAGCTCCTCAGCTTTTTAGTCCAAAATGATCTGACGCAGACGGTTCCAGAGGCGACAAAGCTGCTCCAGTTGGTGCCCACTATACCAGCTACAACAGCGTCTTTTGAAAGGTTGTTCTCTGCTTTAAAACGACTTAAAACATACAGTTTGAATAGGTCTGACCCAGGGGCGTAACTAGAAATCACAGGGCCCCATAGCAAAATTTTGTATGGGGCCCTGTGATTTCTAGTTACGCCCACCTGATAACCCAAACAGCCCACCTAAGGGTGACCCTGCAGAGCCCACCATAGACTCTCTATGGTAGGCTCTGCAGGGTCTCAGGCGGGCGGTCAAGCCCTCTTACCTGTCAGCCCTGATCCTCTGTCCGCCTCCTTCTCCTCCACGATCGACTCCTCCGTCACTGGGCCCCGCCTCCTCGATCGCCGGGTCCCGCCCCCTCGATCGCCGGGCCCCGCCTCCTCGATCACTGCCGATGACGGGCCCAGCCACCTCCTGCGAAGCTGCTGGTTGTCACCAACTCAGTAGCGGCTGTGAGAAGGAACGGAGCGTTCCTCCTCACAGCCGCCAGTGACAGCCAGCAGCCTGGCTGTCCGAGCAAGTTGCCATAGCGACCCAAGCGGCCCGCATGGCAACAGGGAGATGTCCTGGCCGGGCCCCCGTGACTCGGGCCCCATAGCGGCCGCCTGGGTCGCTATGGTGATTGTTACCTCACTGGTCTGACCAAGGACGACTTTCATCCCTGGCAATCATCTCTATTGAGACACAAAGACTCTCAAATCTACAAGAAAGTAAAGAAGACTTCTACAGCGCAATCACTGACATCTTTGTCCAGAAGGATAGGCGAATGGACTTCATTTACAAATAAAGGTAGTAACACTGTTAAAAGTCTAACTTTTGCTAGGAACTTTTCCCCTTACCTGTCTATTTAATGTTACTAGCCCATCTATAGGTGCTCTGTTAATTGTATAGTCCTATTCCCTAGAGCAGGGGTCAGCAACCTAGTGCCTCTTTTCTCCTCTTATTTCTCCCCAGGGTTTTCATTCTCTCCAGAAAATACTTCTCCTGAGGAATCCTCATATTTTTAAGAATCTTGTTTCTACATTAGTTAGCCAATCTATCTTGGATTTTTTCACTGTTTGTCTGCTGGATTTTCCCCGGTTCCAGCTCCACGAAAAAAAAAAAAGTGTCCTCTGGCCAGCTTGTCATGCTGGGAGAACCCAAATGTCAGCTTTGGTTAAAGCTCAACGAAGAGAAAAAAAGAAAAAAAAATCAGAAAAAAAGACTGTGTCCTCCGGCCAGCTCATCATGCTGGGAGAACCCATTATGCGCTGCGGTTCAAGCTCAACGAAGAGAAAAAAAGAAAAAAAAATCAGAAAAAAAGACTGTGTCCTCCGGCCAGCTCATCATGCTGGGAGAACCCATTATGCGCTGCGGTTCAAGCTCAACGAAGAGAAAAAAAGAAAAAAAAATCAGAAAAAAAGACTGTGTCCTCCGGCCAGCTCATCATGCTGGGAGAACCCATTATGCGCTGCGGTTCAAGCTCAACGAAGAGAAAAAAAGAAAAAAAAATCAGAAAAAAAGACTGTGTCCTCCGGCCAGCTCATCATGCCGGGAGAACCCTAGTGTCCGCTGTGGCTCAAGCTCATCGAAGAGAAAAAAAAAAGAAGAAAAAAAAAATCTAAACAAGACCGTGTCCTCCGGCCAGCTCGTCATGCCGGGAGAACCCAAGTGTCCGCTGCGGTTCAAGCTCAACGAAGAGAAAATTTATAAAAAACAAAAATCAGAAAAAAAAGGACCAAGTGTCCCCCGGCCAGCTCATCATGCTGTGAGAACCCAAGTGTCCGCTGCAGTTCAAGCTCAACGAAGAGAAAAAAAAAAATCAGAAAAAAAGGACAGTGTCCTCCGGACAGCTCGTCATGCTGGGAGAACCCAAGTGTCCGCTGTGGTTCAAGCTCAACGAAGAGAAAAAGAAAACAGAAAAAGAACCAAGAGTCCTCCGGATAGCTCGTCATGCTGGGAGAACCCAAGTGTCCGCTGCGGTTCAAGCTCAACAAAGAGAAAAAAACAAAACAGAAAAAGAACCAAGCGCCCTCCGGACAGCTCGTCATGCTCAGAGAGCCCAAGTGTCAGCCCCGGTTCAAGCTCAACGAGAAGAAAAAAACACACCCCCGAGTTGCCGGAGCAGGCCCACCGCCCAGGGGGCGAGCGGATAATAAACTCCCTCCCTCCCACGCCCCCCAGCAAACCTCATAAACTTCCTCCCTTCTTTCCTTCCAAGCCCCCTCACCTGCTTTCATCCGTGCAGGGAGGAGTCACATCGTCGTTCCCTGGTAATCTAGTGGTGATCATTAGTAAGGTCTGCACTAGACCTTACTTGGAGCGCAGAGCTTTTCCCAGCAGCCGCCGGCGTCCGTTTCCACCCCGGAGGCGGCGCGGGAGGCGGCAGTCCCGGAAAGGATTACATGCAGTTAGTGACAGATTCCTATCAGTGGTTACACAATTGTTTATCCAGGGAAGGAATTGTTTATCCATGGATAGTGATTGTTTTTGTAACTGCATGTAATCATATAACATACCATTACATGCGGTGTGCAGGCGTGTACATGCAGGGGCTGTCACCCGATCCTTAATTTGAATGGGAGACAGTTGCTGCATGTAAATGCCAGATTAGGGATTCATGCTGCAGGAAGACGCAAGTTTGTGACACAGGAATCCCTAATCGCACCTGAAATATAGGTGTGAATGGGGCCTAATATACACACAGAAACATACAACCCCCCCACACTAATACACCCCCCCTGCACAAATAAAATAATACCCTCCCCTCCACACACATAATACACTTTGCCCCCCCTTCTAAGCCCCCCACATACATTTTATACACTGCCCCCCACACACACACACATAATACACTTTGCCCCCCCACACACACATAATACACTTTGCCCCCCTTCCATGGCCAGAGCTTTGAAAGATGGTCAGCGCCAGAAAACGCAAGGTGTCAGCCAGAAGGAGGATGTGTGGTGTCTTAATGTGCCTGAGGAAAATGGCAGCCCGGTTATTAAGGAAAGTCTACTAACGTTTGGAGAAGAACTGTGCGAAGGAAGTGTTAAGGCAGGAAAGAAAAAGAAGAAAAAGGATTCCTCGAGGAGGGCGCCAGAGGTCTCTGTGCAAGAAAAGGGGTCGGGTGGATCTGGCGAGGAGGGTGAGTTTGTCTATTCTGGGGTGAATTTTCCGCCTTCACAGCCTCAGGGCGAGGAAAAGATGGTGGATTGCCCTCCTTGCCCTGATCTGCCTGTACCCCCCACCAATGCTTCCCCCCATGTGCCTGGGGAGGCATCCTAGTTTGGTGATGGCACCAGTGTACTTTTGGAGGTTCCCTCTCCAGTGTCCCTTCCCAACACCCCTCCCCCCCTCTTCCCTTCCCTCTGCCTTAACTGTTGCCCTACTTTCTGCTGTCAGTGCTGTTGAAGGAGACCCAGGCTCTGCCCCCGTGGAGCAGGTCCTGGGTATCCCTGTTGAGCTGACTAGGGTAGATGTGTCTAAGATGGCATCTGATGGATCCGTTCTGGTCCATGCCAAACTAAAGGTGAAAGAGTTGGAGTTGGGAGCCGGACGTGCCGCGGGTGACGTCACTTCTGGTTTGCAGAGCACTTCAGGTGACGTCACTTCCGGTTTGCGGGACACGTGGAGCCCTGGCGGTGGCTTCTGGTTCCACTTTCAGTTTGGGTGCTGCAGACGTTGCTGCTGGTAATGTCAGTGGAAAAGCCACCTTTTGGACATGTGCCTGGAAGAGATTCCTGTTACTCTGAGACAACTGCAGGAGTCCAGAAAGCTGCAGGAAATGGTGAGATTTTGCCTGTTAATGGTGGGAATGTCCCAATAGGGGCCCCCGGGGAGGCTGTGGTTGCTCAGGGTATCAGGAATACTGTTGACACTGATGTATTGCATGTCACCCACAGCCTTTTGGCCGCATGTTTGGATAGTGGTAATGAAGGTTCAAGTGGTGCAAATATTTTTGGGAATGGTGTTAACCCCTCTGTTTCCCCTTTGCTGGGTGTCAGTTCTGGGGGACCCTCCTGGGGCAAATCCCATTGCGTT
>NW_017307481.1:243375-243595 GCF_000935625.1 Nanorana parkeri | reverse complement strand
TTCAGTACGAGAGGAACCGCAGGTTCAGACATTTGGTGTATGTGCTTGGCTGAGGAGCCAATGGGGCGAAGCTACCATCTGTGGGATTATGACTGAACGCCTCTAAGTCAGAATCCCTCCTAAAGGCGACGATACCGCAGTGCCGCTGAGCCCAGGTCGGCCTGGGATAGCCTCGCCTCCGGTCCCGAGTCGAGCGGCTCTACGCGCCGGCCCCCGCCCC
>NW_017307481.1:216817-226321 GCF_000935625.1 Nanorana parkeri | reverse complement strand
CTTCCGCGCCGATGGGGCACCGAAAGCCAGGGATTGCGGCCAGCAGTCGTGCCCAGGTCCTGTGCAGGGCTCCCGCCGACGTGACCCCGGAGGTGGAAAAAAAATGGAAAAAAAAGACCACCTGGAGGTAGGGGGCAAGAGGAGGAACCTTCCCCGCCGAGGGGGCACCGAAAGCCAGGGATAGTGGCCGGCAGTCAGGCCCAGGTCCCGGGCAGGGCTCCCGCGGATGTGACCCCGGAGGTGGAAAAAAACGAAAAAAAGACCACCTGGAGGTAGGGGGCGAGAGGAGTACCTTCCCCCGCCGAGGGGACACCGAAAGCCAGGAATCGCGGCCGGCATTCAAGTCCAGGTCCCGGGCAGGGCTCCCGCGGTCGTGACCCCGGAGGTGGACAAAAATGAAAAAAAAGACCACCTGGAGGTAGGGGGCGAGAGGAGTACCTTCCCCCGCCGAGGGGACACCGAAAGCCAGGAATCGCGGCCGGCATTCAAGTCCAGGTCCCGGGCAGGGCTCCCGCGGATGTGACCCCGGAGGTGGAAAAAAACGAAAAAAAGACCACCTGGAGGTAGGGGGCGAGAGGAGTACCTTCCCCCGCCGAGGGGACACCGAAAGCCAGGAATCGCGGCCGGCATTCAAGTCCAGGTCCCGGGCAGGGCTCCCGCGGATGTGACCCCGGAGGTGGAAAAAAACGAAAAAAAGACCACCTGGAGGTAGGGGGCGAGAGGAGTACCTTCCCCCGCCGAGGGGACACCGAAAGCCAGGAATCGCGGCCGGCATTCAAGTCCAGGTCCCGGGCAGGGCTCCCGCGGATGTGACCCCGGAGGTGGAAAAAAACGAAAAAAAGACCACCTGGAGGTAGGGGGCGAGAGGAGTACCTTCCCCCGCCGAGGGGACACCGAAAGCCAGGAATCGCGGCCGGCATTCAAGTCCAGGTCCCGGGCAGGGCTCCCGCGGATGTGACCCCGGAGGTGGAAAAAAACGAAAAAAAGACCACCTGGAGGTAGGGGGCGAGAGGAGTACCTTCCCCCGCCGAGGGGACACCGAAAGCCAGGAATCGCGGCCGGCATTCAAGTCCAGGTCCCGGGCAGGGCTCCCGCGGATGTGACCCCGGAGGTGGAAAAAAACGAAAAAAAGACCACCTGGAGGTAGGGGGCGAGAGGAGTACCTTCCCCCGCCGAGGGGACACCGAAAGCCAGGAATCGCGGCCGGCATTCAAGTCCAGGTCCCGGGCAGGGCTCCCGCGGATGTGACCCCGGAGGTGGAAAAAAACGAAAAAAAGACCACCTGGAGGTAGGGGGCGAGAGGAGTACCTTCCCCCGCCGAGGGGACACCGAAAGCCAGGAATCGCGGCCGGCATTCAAGTCCAGGTCCCGGGCAGGGCTCCCGCGGATGTGACCCCGGAGGTGGAAAAAAACGAAAAAAAGACCACCTGGAGGTAGGGGGCGAGAGGAGTACCTTCCCCCGCCGAGGGGACACCGAAAGCCAGGAATCGCGGCCGGCATTCAAGTCCAGGTCCCGGGCAGGGCTCCCGCGGATGTGACCCCGGAGGTGGAAAAAAACGAAAAAAAGACCACCTGGAGGTAGGGGGCGAGAGGAGTACCTTCCCCCGCCGAGGGGACACCGAAAGCCAGGAATCGCGGCCGGCATTCAAGTCCAGGTCCCGGGCAGGGCTCCCGCGGATGTGACCCCGGAGGTGGAAAAAAACGAAAAAAAGACCACCTGGAGGTAGGGGGCGAGAGGAGTACCTTCCCCCGCCGAGGGGACACCGAAAGCCAGGAATCGCGGCCGGCATTCAAGTCCAGGTCCCGGGCAGGGCTCCCGCGGATGTGACCCCGGAGGTGGAAAAAAACGAAAAAAAGACCACCTGGAGGTAGGGGGCGAGAGGAGAACCCTTCCCCGCCGAGGGGGCACCGAAAGCCAGGGATCACGGCCGGCAGTTGGGCCCTGGTACCGGGCAGGGCTCCAGCCAACCAGGGCGACCCTGGAGGGGAACCCTCCCAGACATATGGGAGAGCGCATTTCGACTCTTCACCAACCGGACTTGGAACGACTTGGACCCGCCCGGGTCTCCGATCGGGGCGAGAGGAGGAACCTTCCCCGCCGAGGGGGCACCGATCTCTTTTCTTTGTGAAGGGCAGGGCGCCCTGGAATGGGTTCGCCCCGAGAGAGGGGCCCGGGCCTTGGAAAGCGTCGCGGTTCCGGCGGCGTCCGGTGCGCTCTCGCTGGCCCTTGAAAATCCGGGGGAGAGGGTGTAAATCTCGCGCCGGGCCGCACCCATATCCGCAAGGTGAACAGCCTCTGGCATGTTATAACAATGTAGGTAAGGTAAGTCGGCAAGTTATATCCGTAACTTCGGGATAAGGATTTGCTCTAAGGACTGGGTCGGTCGGTCGTGCTGGGGTGCGAAGCGGGGCTGGGCGCGCGCCGCGGCTGGATGTTGACGCGATGTGATTTCTGCCCAGTGCTTTAAATGTCAAAGTGAAGAAATTCAATGAAGAGCGGGTAAACGGCGGGAGTAACTATGACTCTCTTAAGGTAGCCAAATGCCTCGTCATCTAATTAGTGACGCGCATGAATGGATGAACGAGATTCCCAAATTGTGGGGCGTGGATCGCCGACCGGGCTTAAGTGTCACCGGTCAGCTCGTCACGCGAGGGACGGAGGGGAAATGTCACGGAGAAGAGGGAGCTCTGAGGAGAAGAGGGAGCCGGCCTCTCTCCCCGGCGGCGGCTGAGGGGCGAGTTCCAAGGGGAGAAGAGGTAGCCAACCTCTCTACCCAGCAGCAAAAGGGGCAAGTTCCCGGGGTGTAGCTCTGGAAGGACGGGACTCGCGGAGAACAAGAAGACATTCGAAGCGCCGGCATTGGTGCTCATTAATTACTGTAGCAGACGCGTTCCGTAGCCGGCGCTTCCTCCGGAGGATTGGACGCGGCGCGGCATATGCCGGGTTTCTGGCAATCTTCTGTTTACAGAGGTTTTTTAAAAAAATATTTGGAGCAGTTGTGCATGAAATTATTTAACATCCCTCTCGAGAGGAAATGCTAACAATGTTCAAGGCGCTGTTCCCTCGCTCTCTCCGAGAGTTCTCCTGTACCTCATGAGAACCTGGACGGCCGAGAGCGCACTTTCCACCAGTAAAAAAAAAGACAATGCGGCCGATATAAATAGCACAAGGTGGACCGTCCGAAATGTTCCACGCTCATTGTCTCGTGCCGCTTACGTAATGCTGTAACTTTTGTTATGACAAGTTGTGGAATGTGCCGCCATCCCAAAATATTTATAGCTTATAACATGTGCAGTTTGCGAAGGGGCGGGGCTTCCATAAAATAGAAATACTCCCCCAACAAGGAACTTCTCTTATCTGCTCTGATACAAAAAATACCATTTAACATGTGTTTTGTTATATGTTTAGTCCAGCTTAAATTCGGGCTGTGCGTGACCCCATCAGAACCCCCCACCCCCGTTTTCAATGGACCATTATCCAAGGAGCCAATCCCAAAAAGCCAACAGTGACTGTAATGTCTTCCTTATATTGTAAAGCGCAAACTGTTGGCGCTCTATAAATCCTGTATAATAATAATAATAATTTATAAACAATTCGCAGAGTCATGTGTCCTGAGAAATGGGATCTACGCTTATTCTTGTGCGAATGGACACAAAATTGAATGTTTTTAGTATATTTTCTTTCCAGGTTGAATGTAATATCAGGAAAATAACTCATTATGGCCACTAGGTGGAGCTGAGGAGCATAAGAAATAAGTTTTTATTTTGTGTGCTCCTCAGCTCCATCTAGTGGCCATATGTATTTCCTATGCCCCTCACCGCCATCTAGTGGCCATATGTATTTCCTATGCCCCTCAGCTCCATCTAGTGGCCATATGTATTTCCTGTGCCCCTCAGCTCTATCTAGTGGCCATATGTATTTCCTATGCCCCTCAGCTCCATCTAGTGGCCATATGTATTTCCTGTGCCCCTCAGCTCTATCTAGTGGCCATATGTATTTCCTATGCCCCTCAGCTCCATCTAGTGGCCATATGTATTTCCTGTGCCCCTCAGCTCTATCTAGTGGCCATATGTATTTCCTATGCCCCTCAGCTCCATCTAGTGGCCATATGTATTTCCTGTGCCCCTCAGCTCTATCTAGTGGCCATATGTATTTCCTATGCCCCTCAGCTCCATCTAGTGGCCATATGTATTTCCTGTGCCCCTCAGCTCTATCTAGTGGCCATATGTATTTCCTATGCCCCTCAGCTCCATCTAGTGGCCATATGTATTTCCTGTGCCCCTCAGCTCTATCTAGTGGCCATATGTATTTCCTATGCCCCTCAGCTCCATCTAGTGGCCATATGTATTTCCTGTGCCCCTCAGCTCTATCTAGTGGCCATATGTATTTCCTATGCCCCTCAGCTCCATCTAGTGGCCATATGTATTTCCTGTGCCCCTCAGCTCTATCTAGTGGCCATATGTATTTCCTATGCCCCTCAGCTCCATCTAGTGGCCATATGTATTTCCTGTGCCCCTCAGCTCTATCTAGTGGCCATATGTATTTCCTATGCCCCTCAGCTCCATCTAGTGGCCATATGTATTTCCTGTGCCCCTCAGCTCTATCTAGTGGCCATATGTATTTCCTATGCCCCTCAGCTCCATCTAGTGGCCATATGTATTTCCTGTGCCCCTCAGCTCTATCTAGTGGCCATATGTATTTCCTATGCCCCTCAGCTCCATCTAGTGGCCATATGTATTTCCTGTGCCCCTCAGCTCTATCTAGTGGCCATATGTATTTCCTATGCCCCTCAGCTCCATCTAGTGGCCATATGTATTTCCTGTGCCCCTCAGCTCTATCTAGTGGCCATATGTATTTCCTATGCCCCTCAGCTCCATCTAGTGGCCATATGTATTTCCTGTGCCCCTCAGCTCTATCTAGTGGCCATATGTATTTCCTATGCCCCTCAGCTCCATCTAGTGGCCATATGTATTTCCTGTGCCCCTCAGCTCTATCTAGTGGCCATATGTATTTCCTATGCCCCTCAGCTCCATCTAGTGGCCATATGTATTTCCTGTGCCCCTCAGCTCTATCTAGTGGCCATATGTATTTCCTATGCCCCTCAGCTCCATCTAGTGGCCATATGTATTTCCTGTGCCCCTCAGCTCTATCTAGTGGCCATATGTATTTCCTATGCCCCTCAGCTCCATCTAGTGGCCATATGTATTTCCTGTGCCCCTCAGCTCTATCTAGTGGCCATATGTATTTCCTATGCCCCTCAGCTCCATCTAGTGGCCATATGTATTTCCTGTGCCCCTCAGCTCTATCTAGTGGCCATATGTATTTCCTATGCCCCTCAGCTCCATCTAGTGGCCATATGTATTTCCTGTGCCCCTCAGCTCTATCTAGTGGCCATATGTATTTCCTATGCCCCTCAGCTCCATCTAGTGGCCATATGTATTTCCTGTGCCCCTCAGCTCTATCTAGTGGCCATATGTATTTCCTATGCCCCTCAGCTCCATCTAGTGGCCATATGTATTTCCTGTGCCCCTCAGCTCTATCTAGTGGCCATATGTATTTCCTATGCCCCTCAGCTCCATCTAGTGGCCATATGTATTTCCTGTGCCCCTCAGCTCTATCTAGTGGCCATATGTATTTCCTATGCCCCTCAGCTCCATCTAGTGGCCATATGTATTTCCTGTGCCCCTCAGCTCTATCTAGTGGCCATATGTATTTCCTATGCCCCTCAGCTCCATCTAGTGGCCATATGTATTTCCTGTGCCCCTCAGCTCTATCTAGTGGCCATATGTATTTCCTATGCCCCTCAGCTCCATCTAGTGGCCATATGTATTTCCTGTGCCCCTCAGCTCTATCTAGTGGCCATATGTATTTCCTATGCCCCTCAGCTCCATCTAGTGGCCATATGTATTTCCTGTGCCCCTCAGCTCTATCTAGTGGCCATATGTATTTCCTATGCCCCTCAGCTCCATCTAGTGGCCATATGTATTTCCTGTGCCCCTCAGCTCTATCTAGTGGCCATATGTATTTCCTATGCCCCTCAGCTCCATCTAGTGGCCATATGTATTTCCTGTGCCCCTCAGCTCTATCTAGTGGCCATATGTATTTCCTATGCCCCTCAGCTCCATCTAGTGGCCATATGTATTTCCTGTGCCCCTCAGCTCTATCTAGTGGCCATATGTATTTCCTATGCCCCTCAGCTCCATCTAGTGGCCATATGTATTTCCTGTGCCCCTCAGCTCTATCTAGTGGCCATATGTATTTCCTATGCCCCTCAGCTCCATCTAGTGGCCATATGTATTTCCTGTGCCCCTCAGCTCTATCTAGTGGCCATATGTATTTCCTATGCCCCTCAGCTCCATCTAGTGGCCATATGTATTTCCTGTGCCCCTCAGCTCTATCTAGTGGCCATATGTATTTCCTATGCCCCTCAGCTCCATCTAGTGGCCATATGTATTTCCTGTGCCCCTCAGCTCTATCTAGTGGCCATATGTATTTCCTATGCCCCTCAGCTCCATCTAGTGGCCATATGTATTTCCTGTGCCCCTCAGCTCTATCTAGTGGCCATATGTATTTCCTATGCCCCTCAGCTCCATCTAGTGGCCATATGTATTTCCTGTGCCCCTCAGCTCTATCTAGTGGCCATATGTATTTCCTATGCCCCTCAGCTCCATCTAGAGTCCATAAGTATTTCCTATTCCCCTCACCGCCATCTAGTGGCCATATGTATTTCCTATGCCCCTCAGCTCCATCTAGTGGCCATATGTATTTCCTGTGCCCCTCAGCTCCATCTAGTGGCCATATGTATGTCCTATGCCCCTCAGCTCCATCTAGTGGCCATATGTATTTCCTGTGCCCCACAGCTCCATCTTGTGGCCATATGTATGTCCTATGCCCCTCAGCTCCATCTAGTGGCCATATGTATGTCCTATGCCCCTCAGCTCCATCTAGTGGCCATATGTATTTCCTGTGCCCCTCAGCTCCATCTAGTGGCCATATGTATTTCCTATGCTCCTCAGCTCCATCTAGTGGCCATATGTATTTCCTATGCCCCTCACCGCCATCTAGTGGCCATATGTATTTCCTATGCTCCTCAGCTCCATCTAGTGGCCATATGTATTTCCTATGCTCCTCAGCTCCATCTAGTGGCCTAATGAGGTATTTTCCTGATATTACATTCGTCCTGGAAAGAAAATACGCTAAAAATTCACTTTTACCCGCCATGTGCATAGAACGAGTGAGAGTGTAGGGAGTGTTATTGCCAAGTGTACAGTTTACCTACACTTGGCAATAATGCTATGGCTCATATTTTAGATTGACAGCAGGTCTAGGGACTAGGAACACACACAGTTGCACATTGTGAGCTCTATGTTGCACAGTTAATTACTGCTCTCATGGAACACTTGCAGTCATTAACGGGTTCACTATGTAGCACCCTCCATGTCAGATTGCTGGGAGCGGATCCTCACGCAGGAATTACTTTCTTCTGGGCCTGTAAGCAGCTTTACAGGGGGACGCCTGTTCACCCCCCGCACTGTGTACACAGGACAGGTCCCCTTTAAGCCAGGAAGCAGCGGCATGCATCACACAGCCATGAATCACGGCTGATGTTTGCTGTCCCCGGGATGCGGCGGCGGCGTGTGTTCTGATGTAAACATTTCATATTCTGATTGAGGTCTGCGGAGTTCACCTCATCTCCTGGAGACCAACTTCTCCCCCTGATTAGATCCCCGCAGATCCCGAAGCTTCCCCTCATCCCGCCATCAGGGGGGTACGGCCGATCCCGCCAGTCATATATCTCCCGAACTGTTACCCTATAGACTCGTCCGTCCGCTACATTGTGATCACATTTTATTTCTGCATATGAAAGAAAGGAGATCTAATAATGACTAAAAATGGTGGCAGCCCCTCATAATGGGCACAGGGATGGTGGGGGCCCCTCATAATGGGCACAGCGGGTGTACAGACCCGGGAACTCAGCACAGGGATGGGGGGAGCTCCTCATAATGGGCACAGCGGGTGTACAGACCCGGGAACTCAGCACAGGGATGGTGGGAGCCCCTCATAATGGGCACAGCGGGTGTACAGACCCGGGAACTCAGCACAGGGATGGTGGGAGCCCCTCATAATGGGCACAGCGGGTGTACAGACCCGGGAACTCAGCACAGGGATGGTGGGAGCCCCTCATAATGGGCACAGCGGGTGTACAGACCCGGGAACTCAGCACAGGGATGGTGGGAGCCCCTCATAATGGGCACAGCGGGTGTACAGACCCGGGAACTCAGCACAGGGATGGTGGGAGCCCCTCATAATGGGCACAGCGGGTGTACAGACCCGGGAACTCAGCACAGGGATGGTGGGAGCCCCTCATAATGGGCACAGCGGGTGTACAGACCCGGGAACTCAGCACAGGGATGGTGGGAGCCCCTCATAATGGGCACAGCGGGTGTACAGACCCGGGAACTCAGCACAGGGATGGTGGGAGCCCCTCATAATGGGCACAGCGGGTGTACAGACCCGGGAACTCAGCACAGGGATGGTGGGAGCCCCTCATAATGGGCACAGCGGGTGTACAGACCCGGGAACTCAGCACAGGGATGGTGGGAGCCCCTCATAATGGGCACAGCGGGTGTACAGACCCGGGAACTCAGCACAGGGATGGTGGGAGCCCCTCATAATGGGCACAGCGGGTGTACAGACCCGGGAACTCAGCACAGGGATGGTGGGAGCCCCTCATAATGGGCACAGCGGGTGTACAGACCCGGGAACTCAGCACAGGGATGGTGGGAGCCCCTCATAATGGGCACAGCGGGTGTACAGACCCGGGAACTCAGCACAGGGATGGTGGGAGCTCCTCATAATGGGCACAGCGGGTGTACAGACCCGGGAACTCAGCACAGGGATGGTGGGAGCTCCTCATAATGGGCACAGCGGGTGTACAGACCCGGGAACTCAGCACAGGGATGGTGGGAGCCCCTCATAATGGGCACAGCGGGTGTACAGACCCGGGAACTCAGCACAGGGATGGTGGGAGCCCCTCATAATGGGCACAGCGGGTGTACAGACCCGGGAACTCAGCACAGGGATGGTGGGAGCCCCTCATAATGGGCACAGCGGGTGTACAGACCCGGGAACTCAGCACAGGGATGGTGGGAGCTCCTCATAATGGGCACAGCGGGTGTACAGACCCGGGAACTCAGCACAGGGATGGTGGGAGCTCCTCATAATGGGCACAGCGGGTTTATTGGCCTGGTCCCACCAGCAGAGTCAGGGGATTTACCTTTCCAGCAGCCAGCATAACTGAAATTACAGCTTTAGGTGGAGTGTCCCTTAAATGTATGGAGGTCTAGCTTTTTCCTCTTAGTATGGGAATTCTTCTGAAAGGAGTCACCGGGGGGTTTCCAGGTCCCCAGCGGAGGTTTTTTTTCGGCCCTTTTTGCTTTACAACTGTTGCGTCCAAATCGTTTTCCTCTGTTTGTGTCTTGTAAGGCAAAGTGTTGATTTTC
>NW_017307481.1:196486-216277 GCF_000935625.1 Nanorana parkeri | reverse complement strand
GACTTCCAACCATTGTGATGTTCCTGAGCTCTGGACGGCAGGTCAGCAGAGGATTTGGAAGCCGATGGTTTCATAATCAGTGGAAGAAACTCCTGGAATCTGCAGAGGAAATACACGATCCGGTTTCCTCTGCTGATTGGGTTGCCGACCATCAAAAGCTTGAAATTTGGCAGCCAAAAGATTTTGCGTGAATAACATGTCACTTTCACTGAGAGAGGACGCTGCGTGTGAAAACACATTCACATGCTTCAACAATGTGGGAACGGAGACTTACAGGGTTATTCACTCGGCTGCCGACGGCACTTCGGGAGTTCCGGAGTGCAGCCGATGTATGGCTGGTTTCAGCCGGAGTGAATAGCCGAACGTTGTTGGGCTATTCACTCCGGCTGAAACCAGCCATACATCGGCTGCACTCCGGTCATGCTCGCCCCCAAAGCGCAGAAGGACTTCGACTCAGCCGATCCAACATCCTGATTGGCTGATCCGAATCTCTGCAACTCGCTCGCTGCCTTTCGCCCCTATTCACATATATTCTCATAGGGGCCGAACGGCAGCGAGTGAATAGCCGAATGCCGCAGAGCTTGAAAAATTGTGAGAGTTGTCCCTAGATGCAGCGCTGCCACAAGGGTGGGGGTGTCTGGGTGTGGGTAGGAATGATGGGTGTGCTGCTTCTTATAGATGCGGACCGGGGTGTCCGTCGTTTGCCAAGAGGATCAAAGAAAAGGGGAAGTACAGAAGCGCTACTACCATATATAAACTGAATAGAGAATGCCGCAGAGCGTACCTCCGAGGTACCGAGCAGAATTAAAAATAAGTGAAATGAATGAACGGAAAAAAAAAAAAGAGTTGAAAAACGATTTAAAAAATGTAAATAGATAGGAAAATGAAAAAAAAAAAAACCTTTCAGGCGGAGCTAGCGGTGACAGCTAGCTCCGCCCAACAGTTTCCTTTTGGCCGGCACCTGCCAGAGTCTTCTAGCAGGTCCCGACCAATGAATAACAATTGGGAGGGAACCAGCCGTGACGTCACGGTCCGGCTCCGCCCAGTTGTTATTGTTTAATGACAGATCGGTGCCCCCCAAGGTCATTTGGGGACGCTGATCTGTCATTACAACTGGGCGGAGCCAGCCGCGAGATCACGGCTGGCTGCGCCCGGCTGTCATTTGCATGGGGATCGGTTGGCCCTTCGGCCGACCTTTCTCCACGCTTCGGCTGTCACTTCGGCTCGGCTGCTGTACGGGCTATTGTGAATAACCCGCACTCGACTGAACCGAAGGGCAGAGGCGGGCGAGGAGAGCCGAAGGATCAGCCGAAGCTACCGTTGGATCCTTCGGCTCTTTAATGAATAACCCCCCTTAATGTAAATGGTAAAATACATGCAAACGCCCGAACCCGTATCTTTAAACTAGCCTGACAGAACTGGAAACATTGTATCAAGTGTTATTAGAATATATAAATATATATAATCCCATATTATATAAATCCAGTTACTGTTCTGGAATAATTATGATTGGCTGTCACAGGGATCATGTGATCGGGAGCTCGTTCTAATGACTCCCGATCATCATGTATTGATTTACAATGATCAATATCTCTATCATCATCATTTACATTCTAATATCATTCTATGTGTATAATACTTTTAATTGATAGTCGTCATTTTGCTCCTTTGCTCTATGACCCGTATGGTGCCAATGTTCACATATAAGACTTTTTTCTTTTATGTTACATGTTAACCCCGATGAAGGGGGCGGAGCGGCAGCCCCTGAAACGCGTTGGTTTTGCAAACAGTATATCATTGAAATAAACTTGTATTTGGACTTCAATTCCTAATTCACTCACACCAAACACAACCAGGGACGTTTTAAAATTGATTGGATCTTGGTCAAACATTTTCTTGGGCCACTGGTGCGCTCAGGCAGCCTTACACTAGCACCGGCCCCTCACCGCTGTACACCCACAGAGCCCGCCTCAGCTGGACTGTGCTCTTCCCTCTATGCACTGGGCCAGATTTGGCCTTCAGCCCCCCGCAGTAGGACTCCAGACGTGGCACGGCTCCCAGCACCTCTCCTCAAACAGAGCACCTGGGTTCCCCATCACAGTTAGTCTGCCCGGTGCCATCTCTGACAGCTCGGCACCGGAGGGCTAGGCGGATCTCCAATCCTGGCAGGCCATGCACGAGCAGCTCCAAGCCAATCTATGGACAGGCATGGGGTGTCATGGGAGTTGTAAGGTTCGAGGGGAGGGGCCCTGGCCACGGGTCGGCCAAACCATCAGTCCACCCCTGGTGCCGTGTGTGTATCTTTTGCAGGCTCAACGGGCAGCTGCTTTGGGCCCCACAACAATGATTGGGAACAGGGCAGCTGCCCCATTTTGCCCCACATTAAAGACGGCCCTGACCACAACCCAAGGTGGCCATGAAAAACCAGGCCAAAAATTCTGGTTACATAGTATTTGAGGTTGAATAAAGACACAGGTCCATCGAGTTCAACCTTTTGTGTGTATGTGTGTGATTCTCCACATCTATACTTTCACCGGAACATTGGATACCAAAATTATAAATAAACACATAAAGAATCTTCGGGTTCCAGCGCCTCCTGTGCACCTTTCCAAAAGGGGACCTGTCACAGTGCTGGGGGTGCCATTGAGAGCAATCCCAACCCAAAACATTCGGCGGAAAGGGTTAACATATCTCACCGAATTAAAAAAAACAACTAATTATTCTAAAATTGCATCTTTATTGTCTCTAAATGTGTTTCTCAAGCTGGAAAATCTGAATTTGTGAGTAATCTGTGATTTTTGTACGCCGCCATGAGAACACCGATGCCTGATCCGTCTCTCTCTCCTCCCTCATCCCGGCTTTCCCAGCAGGTCCAAACACAGATGGACACCTTATTGCGACAGAAGCAAAAATGCTACATTAATGTTTAAAGGGATTAAAAAATCCTCTTGGCGGTGCTGGCATATGTTACCAGTTAATTGTGGATCGGGGAGATCCCCTGCTGCTTTAAAAGATGGAGCCGGGTTTTTTTTGTAACGGAGCCGGAGGAAAATGTCACGTTTGTTGGCAAAAATTCTCCATTTACAAACAACAACAAAAAAAGTAAAATCTATATTATTTCTGGCTGCCGGGATAAAGAGAACCTGTTCACCATCAACGAGGAGAAGAACAGAGCTGAGAAGGTGATACAGGCAAAAGGATACTATGTGTCCAGTACAATTGTTCTCTATGTACTCTGTACCATTGTTCTCTATGTACTCTGTACAATTGTTCTCTATGTGCTCTGTACAATTGTTCTCTATGTGCTCTGTACAATTGTTCTCTATGTGTGCTGTACAATTGTTCTCTATGTGCTCTGTACAATTGTTCTCTATGTGTGCTGTACAATTGTTCTCTATGTGCTCTGTACAATTGTTCTCTATGTGTGCTGTACAATTGTTCTCTATGTGCTCTGTACAATTGTTCTCTATGTGTGCTGTACAATTGTTCTCTATGTGCTCTGTACAATTGTTCTCTATGTGTGCTGTACAATTGTTCTCTATGTGCTCTGTACAATTGTTCTCTATGTGTGCTGTACAATTGTTCTCTATGTGCTCTGTACAATTGTTCTCTATGTGTGCTGTACAATTGTTCTCTATGTGCTCTGTACAATTGTTCTCTATGTGTGCTGTACAATTGTTCTCTATGTGCTCTGTACAATTGTTCTCTATGTGTGCTGTACAATTGTTCTCTATGTGCTCTGTACAATTGTTCTCTATGTGTGCTGTACAATTGTTCTCTATGTGCTCTGTACAATTGTTCTCTATGTGTGCTGTACAATTGTTCTCTATGTGCTCTGTACAATTGTTCTCTATGTGTGCTGTACAATTGTTCTCTATGTGCTCTGTACAATTGTTCTCTATGTGTGCTGTACAATTGTTCTCTATGTGCTCTGTACAATTGTTCTCTATGTGTGCTGTACAATTGTTCTCTATGTGCTCTGTACAATTGTTCTCTATGTGTGCTGTACAATTGTTCTCTATGTGCTCTGTACAATTGTTCTCTATGTGTGCTGTACAATTGTTCTCTATGTGCTCTGTACAATTGTTCTCTATGTGTGCTGTACAATTGTTCTCTATGTGCTCTGTACAATTGTTCTCTATGTGTGCTGTACAATTGTTCTCTATGTGCTCTGTACAATTGTTCTCTATGTGTGCTGTACAATTGTTCTCTATGTGCTCTGTACAATTGTTCTCTATGTGTGCTGTACAATTGTTCTCTATGTGCTCTGTACAATTGTTCTCTATGTGTGCTGTACAATTGTTCTCTATGTGCTCTGTACAATTGTTCTCTATGTGTGCTGTACAATTGTTCTCTATGTGCTCTGTACAATTGTTCTCTATGTGTGCTGTACAATTGTTCTCTATGTGCTCTGTACAATTGTTCTCTATGTGTGCTGTACAATTGTTCTCTATGTGCTCTGTACAATTGTTCTCTATGTGTGCTGTACAATTGTTCTCTATGTGCTCTGTACAATTGTTCTCTATGTGTGCTGTACAATTGTTCTCTATGTGCTCTGTACAATTGTTCTCTATGTGTGCTGTACAATTGTTCTCTATGTGCTCTGTACCATTGTTCTCTATGTACTCTGTACAATTGTTCTCTATGTGCTCTGTACCATTGTTCTCTATGTACTCTGTACAATTGTTCTGTACCTAGCTCCGTTAGGTCAAGAATTTTCCAACCCGCCCCTTTGATCAGCTGATCAAGGGATGCTGGGCAAAATGGTGTTAACAGTGCCACCCATGATGCAAATTTTGGCCAGTTCATCAGGACTAGCCAAAATTTGTCCTGTGCATACCCAGATTTACAATCATTAAGAATATTAGGATTTTTGCATAGACGTACTGGTAACAAGTTCTCCCTGTATTCTGCTCCTTGCATCCCAATGTAACCCTTTGCACGCTCAGTCATAACAGGTTCTCTTTGTATTCTGCTCCTTGCATCCCATTGTAACCCTTTGCGTGCTCAGTCATAACAGGTTCTCTTTGTATTCTGCTCCTTGCATCCCAATGTAACCCTTTGCATGCCCAATCATAACAGGTTCTCTTTATATTCTGCTCCTTACATCCTACTCTAACCCTTTGCACGCTCAGTCATAACAGGTTCTCTTTATATTCTGCTCCTTACATCCTACTCTAACCCTTTGCACGCTCAGTCATAACAGGTTCTCTTTATATTCTGCTCCTTACATCCTACTCTAACCCTTTGCACGCTCAGTCATAACAGGTTCTCTTTATATTCTGCTCCTTACATCCCAATGTAACCCTTTGCATGCCCAGTCATAACAGGTTCTCTTTATATTCTGCTCCTTGCATCCCATTGTATCTCTTTCTTTAGTAGAAGGATTGGAAAGGTCTGTTGGTCCTCCTCGGTAAGAAAAGGGTTAACCGAGCGGCGGAAGCGCTCATGCTAAGAGTCATACGAAGTAACGCGGGGTGACCTGACCTTGTGGGTTCTCTTGATACATTTTCGGGTCTCCGTATTTCGGGTCGTCGGTCTCATTATCGGTACTCGTCTGTAATTTTGTCTCTCTTTAGAAGTCGGTAACTTCCCGTCTTCCTCTCGTCGTTCGCCCGTAACGTAGTTAAAAGTAGCAGCCGTCTCAACTTCCAAACTCCATCAAGGGATTGTGTTCTCATTAATCCCATTTTTATAATTTAGAATTAATTTCGCACATTTATCACGAGCGTACTGAGGAGACTCCAATAAGCGCCCCTCTCCTGCGCGTAATGAACAATTTGGCTGTTGTGAGGACATTTTGGAGCGGCCCAGATCAGGTGATTAACATACTGCTGCGTTACATTATTCTTTCCGTGCCTCCTATTCTCTGATTAACAATTAGACGATATAAAATGAGTTCTGCGCGGCGAGGATCCTCGGCCCTCGTGTTCCAGCGCAACTTCCTTGGCAAAACCCCGGGAGAAACCAAAAACAATCTCCTCCCTCGTTTTTTGCTCCGCTCGTTATTCCTGTCTGCCGGCGCTTCAGCACTTTTTAAGTTTCATTTTTTTTTTGGGTCTGCGTTGTGTGGACGCAGCGTGAGGCTAGTTAAAGTGAACCTGTCACTCGATGCCCAAGTCCAAGCTTAGGCATAAAACATGGAGATGCGACATCTGCCATGCTTACCCTATCTCTGGCGCTGCCTCACCAATCCATAGGCTCCACAGTCCATATTGGGGAGTCTATGGATTGGGTTGGCACTGCCGGAGATAGGGTGATGGCATCAGTCCTTTTCCGGGCTGAATGACACCCATCCTCATTCAAGTTACTTCTTGTGTGCCCAGGGTGTCATAGACACGCCCCCTGCCCTGGATTTACAAGAGAATGCTGTACACAAAATTGTCCATAGATGGCACTTTAGAGGAGAACTACGGGGTCAGGTCTTTTCCCCATAGTTCTCCGAAGGGTAACGGGAGGACACAAACTAGCGTCCTCCCGTCAACCAAAGCTCAGTATATCGGGAGCTACAGCTCGCGGTATACTGAGACGCCGCAGCCGGAACGGATCCCGACATTGCGGTCTGGATCCACCCAGCTGCATGAGTGACAGCTGGCTCTGCCTATCTAGAGGCAGAGCCAGCTGTACCCGCCCCCTCCCCCGTCCGTTCCTCCAGTCAGCGCTAGAGGATCGGACAGGGGAGGGGGGAATCCCTGCAGGGAGCCGTGAGTGACATTCACCTCTCTCTGCAGGGATAGTTTGAGAAGTGAGCGAGCGACGGTATGTGTTCGCTCACTTCCTGCTCTACTGAGCTGACCTGTGACAGTTTCATTGTCACAGGTCGGCTCAGATTACGAGGCTGACTGAAAATCACTCCCCCTCATAGTTCCCCTTTAAAAGCTTTCAGTTCAGAATTAACAGTAAATGACAGCCCGGGAAATATTGCTCTCACTCTGGCGTGTGTAGGGATACCTAATATGTTGGCGCAATCATCGTCTTTGTACATAGGTTCACCCAACGCATGTCCTAATGTGGCGGACTGTAGGTGGGGGCTGGGGACTTTGTTTTAAAAAAATCAGGGTACCCTACACAGTCCGATCTTCAGAGGGTGCAGCAATATGCAAATACTGACTTTGTACCAAGTTGCAATGCAGTCTTCAGACATCAGTGACCTCAATTGGGGTCAGTCTCAACCTCAAACCTATTGAACACCAGTTGTAAGCTGTGTCTTCTCATCCAACATCATCTACACTATATGGCCAAATATTTGTGGACTCTGAACAATCACACCTGTATGAGTTTGCTGCACATCCCATTTCAAAACCATGGCCATTAATATGGAGTCGCCCCCTCCACGTGGCCATTAATATGGAGTCGCCCCCTCCACGTGGCCATTATAATGGAGTTGCTCCTTCCATGTGGCCATTAATATGGAGTTGCCCCCTCCACATGGCCATTAATATGGAGTCGCCCCCTCCACATGCCCATTATAATGGAGTTGCTCCTTCCATATGGCCATTAATATGGAGTTGGCCCCCCTCCACATGGCCATTAATATAGAGTTGCCCCTTCCACATGGCCATTAACATGGAGTCGCCCCTCCACATGACCATTAATATGGAGTTGGCCCCCTCCACATGGTCTTTAATATGCAATTGCCCCTCCACATGGCCATTAATATGGAGTTGGCCCCCTCCACAATGCCATTAATATGGATTTTGCCCCTCTACGAGGCCATTATCATGGAGTCGCCCCCTCCACATGGGCACTAATATAGAGTTGCTCCCTTTGTGGCTAAAACAACCTCCGCTCTTCTGGAAAGCCTTTCCACGGGATTCTGGAGGGCGTCTGTGGAATGTGTGCCTGTCATAAGGGAAGGTTCTGATGTTGGATGAGAAGACCTGATTAGCAATGAATGTTCCAGTTCCCCCCAAAGGTGTTCAGTAGTGTTGAGATCTGGGCGCTGCTTAGGCCACTCCAGTTCCTCCACACCAAACTAATCACACCATGTCTTTATGGAGCTGGCTTTGAGCACAGGGGACAGTCATGGTGGAACAGAAAAGGGTCTTCACCAAACTGTTTCCGCAAAGGTTGGAAGAGCTCAATTGTCTACAATGTCTTTGTATGATGTTTGTCAATGAAAATTGCGTGGCACTGTGGTTGATTGTATGCCATGGTTGTGGAACGGGATGCCCAATAAGCTCATATAGTTCTGGGGTTCCGGTGTCCTATATATTATGTACTTGCTCCTCATCGGGTGGCTCTGTGTAATACTTTCTTTGTTAATAGATTTCATATCATCTGTTTCTGTTCTGTTTAAGAATAACTTTCGAGGCACTAGCATAGAACGGGAGCACACATTCTTTTCAGAAAGTATTTAATAAATTTATTACAAAAAAAGTTCCATTAAAAATGATGAAAAATACACTGATTTGTATGCAAAAAAACCTCCAAGATAAACCCTCATAAAGATATATTTTTATAGTCATTTATCTCACCTCCAACCATCATTACCCTAAACTTTTATCATTATATCATCACATTTAAGGAACCCATATCTTAAAAAGCAGCTACCCTTTGATCTTGTCCAAACTTTAAATCCGAATAGGAAGGATATTGGGTTGGCTATACCATGAACTCTATTCGTTTCTTAGACCAAAGGTCTACTCCTTCAGGGAATAATAGGAGCTTATGGATTCAATCACACACAGAAATCTTGTACGTCATAAACCTGCTGTAGTAATATGAGCAAACCACAAGGTTTTACTTATATTGCATATTATTATATAGTAGATAAATCCGTGTAAGAAATCTCTACCATTATATGTGCACAAGGAAAACATTCCCAGGAGTTGGGAAGGACTGCAGGGGATTATAAAGGGGCTCAATGTCAATCTGATATTCCCATCTGAAATGAATACTGTATCAACCATTGGTTAGTGCTTCTGCCTTGCAGCACTGGGGGGTCCCTGGTTTGGAATCCTCCGGGTACTCTGGTTTCCTCCCACACTCCAAAGACATGCTGGTAGGTTATTTGGCTCCTGTCTAAGTTGGCCCTCTATGTATGCATGTAAGTTAGGGACCTTAGATTGTAAGCTCCTTGAGGGTAGGGACTGATGTGAATGTGCACTGTAAAAGCGCTGTGTAAATTGTCGGCGCCATATAAATACCTGAAATAAATAATATATATATATATATATTGTGACAGGGTATATGACTTTGTGTATGTCAGTGAAAGACTGAGAAGGGCTGCTTTCCCTGGCTAGGAAGGGGTTAAGCCTTGCCCCAACAGGTACACCTCCTTTCCCTATTAATTAACCTGCACCTGATAGTGACTGAGAGAGCTCCATGCTGGGCTGGATGGATGCATACACAGACTGGAGAGCGTCTGAATACCTATGGGACAAGGTCTGGCTAAAAATGATATGTTAGAGACTGTTTCTTTATGCTTCTTTTTGGTACTGGAAGCTGGAATAGCCGCTCCAGTCGGAAGTAGTCAGGGAAACTACTGTTAGTTAGACTCCGAAGTTGGAGCAGGCCTCTTTATTGCGTGTTACTGCTGCCGGAAGCTGTTTTTGTTGGAAAAGGGAGAAAGCACCGTATTGAAAGAGGCTGACATATACATACATACATACATACATACATACATACATACATACATACATACATACATAGTAGGTAGAAACACAACAGGAAGGGGTGTATTTATAAAAACATTTGCAGTGCAAACAGCTCTGCATACGTCTTGGTTGTAGAGCTGCGCCACTTTATGGCCACTAGATGGCACTGAGGAGCGTAGGGAATTCATATGCCCATCAGCTCCATCTGGTGGTCATAAAGTGCTGCCAAACTAAAACCAAGATGTTCGCTGTTTCGACATTTGCAGAGCTGTTCACTGCTTTACAATCCCCTCATACAGAAACATGAGAAAATAATGCACACAATTATTTTTATTATTATTATTATTCAGGATTTATATAGAGCCAACAAAATGCGGGGAGACAGAACAGTTACAATACAGTTTCAGTACGATAGGGTTAGGGGGGGCCCTGCTCGTGAGAGCTTACAATCATATAATTTAGGGCACAGCCTATTAAACAGCGCCAAGCATTTCCAAACCACCTTCTGTTTCACATGTGACTGTCCAGCATGCCAATAACCCTTCACAACCAAGTGCAGATATTTTACAATGTGCGAGCGAGATATGGCCGCCATGGCGCGTCTAGCTCTCTCCTCCAGACTGCCGAACGTGAAATGAGAGAGAGAGAGGAAACAAAAAGGTTAAAATACTTTTATGGCAAAAATGTTTCCTGATGAAGCAACAACATTTTTCACTTAAATCGTTTTTATTGGTCTTATTGGCTTAATAGGTTTTGTGTGCGCAGGAAATGTTACGTCTGACTTTTAAACAGAGAGCTTCAGGAAGCTGAATGACTGCGGGGAAAACAAAAAATAATAAACGTCTTCATAAAGTATTCTGGGAAACCGTTCAGATCGCGTTCTGAAGCTGAACTCCGGCCAAACAGCTACATGCACGGCTGAGACGAGTACATGGGAATCGCCCGTCCAGAAGGGTTTTCCGGTGCGTTTCGGACGGGCCATGTGATTTGCACTCCCCTGTCACATGACCTGGCGGACGGGGGGGAGACATCGCCGATCGATTCCAACAGAGAATCATTTTTTAATGACATTAGAAATATTTAGGTTCTTCTTGTTTCTTTTGTTATTTTGTTGTTTTTGTTTTCC
Organism: Nanorana parkeri; assembly: GCF_000935625.1. Classification (NCBI taxonomy): domain Eukaryota; kingdom Metazoa; phylum Chordata; class Amphibia; order Anura; family Dicroglossidae; genus Nanorana; species Nanorana parkeri. Next base: position 205,552 of record NW_017307481.1, on the reverse strand, counting down.
TGAATAGACATCAGATCTGTTCTAAAACCGTCATATTGATTTAAAGCGAGACAATTAAAGTGCAGCAAAAGCCACAAGTTTTGTTTTTTGGGATAAAAAGAAGAAATAGTTAAAACTTCTGTTATTTTTGTTTCCCCCCCTTTATTTCCTGTCTGGGATACACAAAAGATAAAATCTCCCAAGCCAGAAAAATGCTCCTTTTAGGGCCCATTCACACCATAGCAACGCGCTAAAAGCGTGGCTGCCGTGCATTTAGCGCATGCTATTGCATAGCACACCCAGCGTGCGGTTCTGTGCTTTAGGTACCTTCTGCTGACCTTCATTTGAAAGGCACCCCAATGCACCTCCTGCTAGATATGCGTTGCAGCACAGCATGCAGTACTGAAAACAGGAAAATTGTATTACCATACTTACCGCAATTTTTCCTTTCCCGACTGCTCCATGGCAGCACATTGTGTGCTGACATGGAGCTGTCGGGAAATACCATGTGTTGTGTTGAAAAAAAGTGATGCATGCACCAGGTTACCACACATTGTACTGTACCAGTGCCATTCAAATGCATGGCCATGCAACACATCTAGTGCATGGTACCACGATACCATGCAATGCTATGGCGTGAATAAGCCCTAAGCATGTTATTTAAAGGAACTGGCAGTTTTTAATGTTGCGCTTTTTTTTGTGGTACACGTCTTTCAGGGTAACACCCAGCACCCTCCCACCCCCCAACACTTTGTTTATTAACGTTAAAAATGGAGAGAACTCATTTTCAAGATACGACCTCCCATTGGCTTCAACGGGGTTTACATTAAAGTTTGCAGCTGGAGAACTTTTCAGACTGTTGGCACACGCAAACCGAACCCGACCACGATTGCCCGTCATTACTGGACAAGCGTACCAATGCCTCCCATCACTTCCTGTCTCAGTGGTCACATGGACAAATAGAGAGGGTGAATCTGGGACTCAAACAGTGATTAAATGTTAGGTTCTAACTAGGGATGCACCGATATTGATCCCGGCACAATTGTCGGGATCCGCTTCAACTGCGGCGTCTCAGTATACCGCGTTGCCCTAAGGAGAACTATGGGGAAAAGACTTAACCCCAGTTCTCCTTTAAGGAAACCAGGCAGCGTGTAATGACTCACCACCTGGCTTCCTTATGAGCCAACTCTTTCCACGCCGCCCGGCTTCCCGATTAGCAGGTAAGCCGTCTCCATGCTTCCTCATCACCAGGTGACGAGGGAGCATGGTGCCGGCTTTCTGGCCAATCAGGAAGCCGGGCAGCGTGTAATGACTCGCTGCCCGGTTTCCTGATACCAGAAGCTCAAGTATCGGACTAGGCATTTGAGCATCGACACTGATACTTGGCATCGGCACTGATATTGATACCAGCATCGGTATCGGTGCATCTCTAGTTCTGACTATCCCCCAGACGTGTAAATTTGGTTTAGTTCCAAATGCAAATTTGGACAAAATTTGGTTTCATTCTGAACAAGATTCGGATGATCCGGAATTTCGTTAAAAGAACATTCGGATTTGTATGCATTCGGGAAATTTGGTTGCTAAAGAATTCCAATGAGGCCGGATGCAAACAAATCCGAATGTTCTTTTAACGAAATTCCGGATCGTCCGAATCTTGTTCATAATGAAACTAAATCAGACATGTGACTGTTTTCTGTTATCCGAAATTAAAATTCCAAAAATCTGAATCGCATAACTAAACGAAACAGCGTTCCGACCCAAAACCCCCAAAAAAGAAAAATCCAAAGGAAAACAAAATTGTTTGCTGGCTTACATGTCTACCGTCCCCTATGCCAGGTCCCATCCCAGAGAGCAAGGATAACTTGCTACAAACTTGTGTCAGGGTTACATTGTAATTCTTGTTATCTTGCTGCACACATTCCTGGCAAGTTGTAGACTTGCAGAACACTCGCAGCAGCACAAGTTCTAGGCGACACTTTTTGAATTTGTAGCAAATTTGCTTGGCAGGTCTACAGCAAGAGTCCTGCGGATCTTAGCAAGAGCTCTGCAAGCTGGCTGGTCTGGAGACTTGCAATGCAGACTTGCTGTAATTGTGCAACAAAATTGTGAAGCTCGGCAAGTCTGCGATAGTTTAGCGAGTCATTATCAAACTTACATCGTATTTGAGGTTGAATAAAGACATAAGTCCATCAAGTCCAACGTGTGTGTGTGTGTGTGTGTGTAGGTCCATGAGTGTTCTCATTCTTAAGAGTACCTGTACCCTTGTACATTTCGGTCTCTCAGGAAGTTGTCCAAAAGCCTCTTGAATGATTCCAGATTAATTGCGGAAATTACCGCTTGAGGCAGTGAGTTCCAGACTCTTAACTTGCAGCTCAATTACTTGCTATCTGGGGTGAGGCATTGCAAGACTGCCAAAGGCAGAGGGATGATGGAGGTAGTAGGTGGCCTACCCTGATCTACACCATGGAAATGTAAAAAAAATACAAAGTTTTGCCATTGGATACATTTTGAGGAATCCCAAAAGAATTGATGTATTTCCCCTCCCATCAAAAAATCTTTTCAGATGTCGTCGGCTTGTTTTGGGGTTCCCATCATATTGGCGGTTTCCATCCTCGCATCGCTCTTCCGCCAATTCGGTGACTTTTATTTATGTATCTGAGCAGATCGGTGACAGATACGAGCTTGTTTGCTTTTCCTCCGAGCCTCTGATACATTAACTGCGCTTTTAACAAAAGCGGGTATTGATTTACACGGCCCGGGTTGTATATCTTTCCGCGACGCGCGCGTCAATAAATCATACATTTGCATTGTAAAGAGCGACGAAAAACCAGAAAAGAGAACGCGACGTTAGCGTATAAATCAATGCGCGGCTCCGTATTTGCTCTCGCCTTGATAAATGGCCCTTCACCGCAAACCAACAATACGGGCGAAATGTGTGTTTTGTGAAAGGGATAAATATACATTGTGATTGGGGGGGTTCCTATGAAGATGCCGCGGACAAACGTGACCTTTATATCATGTGCGTAGAGGCGGCGGATCAAATAGACGAGAGGCTCGCGCGCGCTCAATTCTCCCGTAGGGGAAGATCAGGATTGTGAATATACAAGATGTCGAGAGATAATGAAATCACATTATATGTCAGATCTTTTCCCGGGAAAGACATAAGTGTTCCTTCATGTTAAACCAGCAGCGAAACGCGTTCAGGAGGCCGGATTTGCATAGTATGGATTCCGGAGAGAATATCTGCAGGTTGTCGGTCCGGGGAAAGTGGAAATGTATCTGTTTTGTATCTCAGCTGAACAAATTGTTTCTTATTGACAAAAGTCGCATGATTAACAATGTCATCTTACCCAGCAAACCCTGCAGCTGTGCTACATTCATACAAATTACTTTAAAGGAGATGTCAACCCAATAACTGGATGGCATTAGGTGTGCTCTGTGCTGGCCGCACAGCATTATTGGTCGCCGGAGCACAGATGAAGGTTGGGCGGGCGGGTGAACTTGCCAAATTGTTTGCCCGTTCAACAAACAGGCACATGGGCACAGTCATAGACCTGGTTGAGTTGATACAGGGCTTCCCTTATACCTCCTGTGCCAAACTCCATGGAGAGGGTGTTGGGGCATAACAGGAAGAGGCGTGGCACGGGTGCCTATGGTGGTGCAGCCAGTGAGGGGTGTCAGGGTGTGGCAGGATGGGTGTGAATGATGAGTGAAGATGCAGCCTGGAGGGGGTGTTAGGACATAGCAGGGCAAGGAGGGGCATGCTGTTATGGTGGGTCAAGACGCAGACTGTAGGGGGTGTCGGGCATAGCAGGGTGAGCATTGGCATGGGTGCCTATGGTGGGTCAAGGGGCAGCCTGTAGGAGGTGTTAGGGCATAGCAGCATGAGGATGGACATGAGGAGGACTACAATAGGCCAAGACGCAGTCTGTAGGAGGTGTTAGGGCATAGAAGTATGAGGATGGGCATGAGGAGGACTACAATAGGCCAAGACCCAGCCTGTATGAGGTGATAGGGCGTAGCAGCATGAGGATGGGCATGGGTGACTATGATGGGTGAAGATGCAGCCTGGAGAGGATGTCATGTATAGCAGGACTAGGGATGCCAATGGGAACATACAGAGGTTCTGGACCCAACAGATGATACAGAGATAGTCTAGATAATACTGAGATGCTGGGGAAGTTCAGACCTGGTCGGTGCAGGAAGCAGGTTGGCAGACCAGGCACAGGAACCCACAGGAGCAGTTGTGGTCAAGACGACTAGGAGTCAGCAACCACCTGGCAGCAGTGGTACAAATTCAGTAAGCAGAAGTGCGGTCCGAATCCAGGTCAAGGTGATGGACAGTAGACATGTGCGATTCGTTTCGTTCCGAATCGAAATTCGGATGAATTTTCGGAAATTCGGACATTCGGATGTATCCGAATTACAGACATAACGAATGCAAACGAATCCGAATTTCCGTTTCCGAAATTCGGTAGCGGTAGTTCGAACGTTCGTTTCGTTCTCGTTTTTTTATTCGTTTCGTTCATTGGAGCAAAGTGACATTAGAGGAGAAAAACATTTTTCCCCCTCAAATGTCACTTTGCTGCAAACGAACGAAACGAATAAGAAACGAACGTTCGACCTACCGCTACCGAATTTCGTCCGAATCCGAATTTACTTTAACACCCGAATCTCGAAAAACGAAATAACACAAATCCGAATTTAAAACGAAACTAAACACATTTTTTGGCAGTGCACATGTCTAATGGACAGCAGAGGTGCCGACGCAGCAGGAGAAGTCAGGACACAAGTCGAGGTCAACAGAGGGAGATACAGGTACAGCAGAGTCAGAAGGAAACCCGGTGAAAGACAAGATGGCAGAACACAGGTCAGGTGACGGGTCACAGGAGCCTTCTTGGGCCAGTTGCACTTCACATAGGGTGATTGGCTCCCAAGTCAACACCGGACATTCACACGTGCAAGATCATGCTTATTCACATACGCAGGAGTGCGCACAGTCATGACCCTCAGCATCGGACCTTGGGCTGCAATATGCACACGCACAGATCTTCGGACATGGCCATGCGTCCAACCTTTCCGAACAAGCACATATGGTAAAAACTGAGACTGGCCATTCTATAATAGAATATAATTCTTCATTGTGATATCTGACGGGCAACGCATGAAGGTGAACGGAGCAAATTATCATTAAGTGGCACCTTAGAACCAACCAAAGAGGCCATTGTAGAAGCTCCCATCAACCAATGGAACCAGATGTCCGGAGACACTACAACTGTGGGAGGTACAGCAATATGTCTGTGAAGGTTCTCAGCCATCCATAAACAAGGAATATTCCTTTATTAATGAATCAAAGCAACTGGACTTGCTGTATTTTTCTTGAAGACTTTGTGCTGGTCATCCGACCAGCTTTCTCAATTCAAAATGATATTGAATTGAGGGAGCTAGTCAGATGACCAGCGAAACATTTTCAAGAAATATACAGCAAGTCCAGTTGCTTTGATTTTTTTTTTTTTTACAGATACAGGTACAGCAAGTTCTATGTTCAGGATGGGGGCCGCAGCCCCTCTTTATATGATTCTAATTTGTGCATTGTCTATCTTGTGCAATGGTTGTGGGTGGGGCTACATTGGGGCGGTGCCAAAACCTGTGAACGCAACTGTCGGGGACCAGAACACCTCCAGGTGGCGCTGTAACAGATCCTGCATTTCCAGTGCTCACCTGCCGGTGTCTCCAGGCAGCCAGTGGCTGTCAAGGACCTGAGCGCCTCCAGGTGGCACTGTGACGCTGGAACAGTGGCGTCACAAAGGGTGTGCGGGGGGTGGGGCCCGCACCCGGGTGACACCATTGGAGGGGTGACACCAAAATGACTCAGTCATTTTGGTGTCACCCCCCTCTGAAAAGTCGGGCGCTCGGTCATGGACCGAACGCCCAACAGTATCAGGAGAGAGGAGGGGAACCGGCGGCATACCTTATCCCGCCGGGTGACTGTCCCCTCCGCTCTCTGCCGGCGTCCATCACCAAGATGGCCGCCGGCAGGTACCAGAATGCTGCCGCGCGATGGCGTCATGCGCAGTGACGTCTCGGCGGGGGTGACACTCGGTTACCGCTCCGGATTTCACCCAGCCTCGGGACGCCCCTGCGCTGGAACCAGGACGTGCATCTCCAGGGCTCACCTGCAGGTGTCTCTGCAATTATGCGCCACCGGCTGATGATGATCTGGGGGGGTATTTAATCCCTCCCTGCAGTGAGCCTGGTGCCACAGTATTGTCACCATTTCCTGGTGTGGTCACACATTTGGTCCTCCCGTAGAGATACCTGTATGCCGCGTGGGGACACCCGTGCACGGTATCTCTGACAGCAACGGTTGCATTTTCATCGGTTGCTATTGAGGGCTGTTCACAACACTGCTGGAGACCCCCCGCTGGGTAGATGAGCACCTAAGCTGCAGGAAATGTTCAAAAATGTTTCATCTTGTGCAACTTTTTAGCTCAATTTTCAAACTTAATCGGAGTAAATATTTCTCATGATTAACTCCCAAATATTTTTTTTAAAACATTATGCGATGCGTCGCGTTCTTAAAAACAATCTCCCCGTTGGTCCGGAGTGACATTTCATTGGCTTAATGAGGTACAAAAATGGAACATGAACAGCTGAAAGAATGTGCGTCGTGTCAATTATCCGGAACTTCCACCTGGCCGCCAATTGTTCTCATTTACATATGTCAGCGAGACCCCTGGCGCCGCGACACCGCCAAGCCCTTTGCCTGTGGAGCCGGTTCCCGTCCTTCTGTAGGATTATCAGACCGTCTCCTCCTTGGCCCGTAGAGACGAGGCAGCATTTGAGAAGAGCGTCACTTGACCCTTCCCAGGTGGGAGCGTCGTCGTGTACTGAGGATTGGGGATGACGCCGTGCAGAAGGCTGCTGAATGTTTCATTATTTCCCATCGTTTTAAAGTGCTCAAAAACTGCACGGACAGAGACTGCAAAGCAGATCCCACTGTATATATTTCCTGCGCTACACAACGCCATTCAGCAAAGATAATGCTTTGAAGCAGCTGACACATTAATAGGGAAGAGCGGGTGACTTAGCCACGAAAATAACAATTTTACCAAAATGTTTGACAAAATTGACCAAATCTGCCTCTGATTTCTCCATGCGGCACTGCTGGGTGATAATAACTAGGCATGCACCGATACTGGTTTTTTAAGTTTCGAGTACGAGATATTTATATTTCTGTACTCGCCGATACCGAGTACCGGTACCAGTACTTCCGGTAGCATAGAGCCGGCTTCCTGGGCAATCAGGGAGCCGTTCGGCGTATCATTACCCACCACCCGGCTTCTTGATTGCCTTAGCTTGAGACCATTCTAGATCATAAAGATATCATCCGCTAAAGGGCAAGATGGATTCCACAATGGTGGTCAGAGGAGCTCAGCAGGTGGGCCTTCTATCCTCAGCTAGGGCAATGCCTGTGTTGGTGGGCATTGGGCTTGGGTTGATGGCATCAGTTTGATACACTTCTGCAGTTGACCACCTTCTGACCCGCACTTGACCTGCTTCTGACCCGCATTTGACCTGCTTCAAGTGGGTTTTGCATCTTTATAAAGTTGTATGAGAATGCAAAACCCATTTAAAGCAAATGAAAGCCCATCATCAAAGGTGGTGTCCCTCAAGTGGACTTCATTGCTCAGAGCAGTGGTTCTCAATCTTTCTAGGGCCAGGACCCCTTGGTAACATTTGCCAAGTTGTGGTGACCCCGACGGTAAAATTTAGGGATGCACCAATACTGGTATCTGTGCTGGCTCTCAGGAGGCCGTGCGGGCTCACGGGTGGCCAGTGTGGCTCTCTCTCGGCCAGTGCGGGCTCTGTGGTGGTCAGTGCGGCTACTGATAGATCACTGGCACTCACCTCCCCTCACTCCCCTCTCTTTGTTCCTCCCTGTCCGCAGTGCCATCTAGCGCTGCGGCTGGAGAACGGACACTTCTGCGCTAGCTGGAGGCTGAGGAGCCTCTCACGTAGTGCAGCACAAGGCACTGGCGACCAACAGGTTGAGAACCACTGGCTTAGAGTATACTTGCAGCTTCTAATCAGTAAGCCATTTATTGAAAAGGATCCACCTTCAGGAACCTGTATATCACCCCTCCTCCTTTCTATGGCACCCCAAGACACTGGGAGGGCATTACCTAGGGAGGTCTGCATGCAAATACAGCTTGCCTAGGAGCACCCACTCCTCCAGACTGACATCCACCCATGAAGACATTTTCATATTTACATAACTCCTCCCAAGAGCCCGCCCACTGCTTGCAGCACGGCTGAGGGCTCTTGAAAGGGAGTAGGAGGCAGGGTGCTGTGATGTTTTCAGGAAGCTATGTACAGCGCACTGTCGGCCCCTCCCACCAGACATGATCACAGAGGCCTAGTGATTACATCACTGGGACTATAATAAGGTATGTAATGAAAGTGGAAAGATTTTTTAAAAAATACTTAATTAGGATGTTGATGGGGGGGGGGGGGGAACCAGGGAAGGCAAAATATAAGCAGTCGAAATGCCAGCTTTTAAAATGGAACTAGACGTCGCCTTTAAACCGACCGCGCCATCTCCGGACCACAGCAAACAAGACATCTGTAACAGGATCCGAAGCACATGAGCGCCATTTCCTGAACATTCGACAGCTGCTTCAGCTCCCGTTCTGTTGATGGTTCTCATCGCCCACTGCCTGCCCCACACATCTGTAAGATTCGCTCGACAAACCGCCAGGAAAATATGGTGGCAATTACCCCACCGAGGGGGATGAGATGAGAGGAAGGGACTGCCGGCCTCTGAAAAAATCTATCTATCAATGTTGCAGAGCGCCCTCCAACGTCCCCCCGCTGTTTGCGCCCTCCAACGTCCCTCCGCTGTTTGCGCCCTCCAACGTCCCTCCGCTGTTTGCGCCCTCCAACGTCCCTCCGCTGTTTGCGCCCTCCAACGTCCCTCCGCTTATCTTTATTTATTTGCAATTATTTATTTATTCATTTGTATCTTTATGTATTTATGCATTTGTTTGTATTTTTATTTAATCTTTATTTATTTGTAACTTTATA
>NW_017307481.1:195923-196382 GCF_000935625.1 Nanorana parkeri | reverse complement strand
TTATTTATTTGTAATTATTTATTCATTTATTATTATTATTATTACATAGTATTTATATCACGCCAACAGTTTGTGCAGCGCTTTACAATGTAAAGAAAACATTGCAATTCAAGACAAGACGGTAAGGAGGGCCCTGCCCCTGAGGGCTTACAATCTAAAAGGGAGTGGCCAGTGATACATGAGGGGGAAATGATACCTGAGGAGGTAGCTGTGTGGGGATGAATTGTTTGAGAATGTGATGTCATTTGTATCTTTTTCTATTTATATGTTTTGCACCATCATTGTAATCTCGCTTGCCATATAATTGCGTCCTTGGTATCGTTTAAGAGTTGTGTGGGGTCTCAGCAGAGCTGTGCAGGGTCTATGGTGGGCTGTGTGGGGTCTATGGTGGGCTGTGTGGGGTCTATGGGGGGCTGTGTGGGGTCTATGGTGGGCTGTGTGGGGTCTATGGTGGGCTGT
>NW_017307481.1:192115-195682 GCF_000935625.1 Nanorana parkeri | reverse complement strand
TGTGTGGGGTCTCAGGAGAGCTGTGCGGGGTCTGTGGTGGGCTGTGTGGGGTCTATGGTGGGCTGTATGGGGTCTCAGGAGAGCTGTGCAGGGTCTATATTGGGCTGTGCGGGGTCTGTAGTGGGGTCTCAGGAGAGCTGTGCAGGGTTTATGGTGGGCTGTGTCGGGTCTATGGTGGGGTCTATGGTGGGCTGTATGGGGTCTCAGGAGAGCTGTGCAGGGTTTATGGTGGGCTGTGTGGGGTCTATGGTGGGCTGTGTGGCGTCTCAGGAGAGCTGTGCAGGGTCCATATTGGGATATGCGAGGTCTATGGTGGGCTGTGTGGGGTCTCAGGAGAGCTGTGCAGCGTTTATGGAGAGCTGTGCAGGGTTTATGGTGGGTTGTGTGGGGTCTATGGTGGGCTGTATGGGGTCTTAGGAGCGCTGTGCAGGGTCTATGGTGGGCTGTACGGGGTCTCAGGAGAGCTGTGTATGGTCTCAGGAGAGCTGTGTGGGGTCTATGGTGGGCTGTGTGGGGTCTATGGTGGGCTGTGTGGGGTCTATGGTGGGCTGCGTGGGGTCCCTTTCCCTACATACATGTGCTGCTCCTCTTACCTGCAGCTTGAAGTGCCATCAGTACCAACGGGATACATTGCATTCCCCAGCCCGCTTCTGGGACATCCCGCCATCAGATCACATGCTATGGCCAGCCCAGAGCCACCCACTACTTCTCCTCCACCTCCTGTACAAAGCCAGCTGGACCGCATCTCACTGGGCCCTCCCCTCCACCGGGCAGCTCTCTAATTAGGCAGCCGCTCTTAGGGCCTTGCGTCCACCTAGTTTGCCTCATTAGGCAGTCACCGCTGCCTGATTCTGTGCTGCCCAGCCTCGGCCCACCGGGCAAGAGCCCAGTACGCCCAAAGGCAAGTCCGGCCCTGTCCGCCTCATTGTTTTGGGGCAATGTTTTCTGCCGCCCCCCCCCCACTGGAAGTGCCTAGTTTGCCTTGCGGTAGATACACCCCTGGCTGCAGCAGATTACATTTAATGTAATCCGGCTTGTGGACTCAATTCGATCTTTATTCCCAATAATAAATCGATCCCATAAATTTCCCGGGTGCCTTTTTGTGTCGGCTATTATTCATCATTTCTCAGCATTGAGCGAGTTCCATCCTCAGCAGGATAAGAAGGAACTCCGGGCAAACCACTTAATACAATGTATAACCTATCACTGTCATAGGTGCCGACCGTCCTGCATCTTGGACCTCCATCCCGATACTGTGCATGCAGAATAACTCAAGAAGGCATTTTTTAGGGTGATCAGTGGCCGTGAGAGAGTGTGCTTCACACAATTAGAGGTGCAGTTTGGGCAGTCCACTCCAGTAAGTGGTTGGGGTTTGGGCAGGCCACTTTAGTAAGGGGTTTGGGCAGGCCATTCCAGTAAGTGGTTGGGGTTTGGGCAGACCACTCTAGTAAGTGGTTGGGGTTTGGGTAGGCCACTCCAGTAAGTGGTTGGGGTTTAGGTAGGCCACCCCAGTAAGTGGTTGTGGTTTGGGCAGGCCACCCCAGTAAGTGGTTGGTAATTGGGTAGGCCACTCCAGTAAGTGGTTGTGGTTTGGGCAGGCCACTACTGTAAGTGGTTGTGGTTTGGGCAGGCCACTACTGTAAGTGGTTGTGGTTTGGGCAGGCCACTACTGTAAGTGGTTGTGGTTTGGGCAGGCCACTACTGTAAGTGGTTGGGGTTTGGGCAGGCCACTCCAGTAAGCGGTTGGGGTTTGGGCAGGCCATTCCAGTAAGTAGTTGGAGTTTTGGTAGGCCACTACTGTAAGTGGTTGGGATTTGAGAAAACCACTTCAGTAAGTGGTTGAGGTCTGGCCAGGATCTTCCAGTCCATGGATGGGTCTGATGTGGATTGTGGGGCGGGGTTAACTGTGTCCCAGGGCCTGGGACCGAAATGTCGGTAGGCGTTGATAAGTATGCATTGTATATCTGCCGTTAGGGTGACACTGCTATTCGCTTCTACAGCTTGTTACATCACCTTGTCCATTTACAAACACAGGTGTGTGTGTGTGTGTGTGTGTGTGTGTGTGTGTGTAACATATATATATATATATATATATAAAACAACTATAGTTCCCCTTTAAGGGTTGACACATCAGGAAACGGTTGGTCTCCTCTTGCAGTACAGGCCGGTATCAGCTGTAATCCGTGTCTGTATTTTGGGTATCCGGCAAGATTTCGTTTAAGCGTTTTGTTTGAGAAGAAGCTATTTTTACTGCGTTGGCCCTCTCGGAGGAAGTCACTGGTAATGAAGCGTAGCGGTGGGCCGCACCTCAGCTGGAAAATGTCACATTGTATCACATAACCTGCTAAAAGCATAAACCATCGGAGGCAGAGAGCAGAGCAACGGAATTTACCAAAATATAATCTGATTTCTCCATCTTTTACTTTTAAACAGGATCCAGATAACGAGATCCTTGTGCTGCGCCCCCCGAAAAAGAGGCCGACGCATGTCTGCGACAAAATCGATCAGATCAGACCTTCCCATGGAATTTTTATTCACTTGCAACAACGTGTCTTTGAAGTTGCTGGAAACTGTTAGTGGTCCAGGAGGAAACAACTCCCCAGCACAGCTCTCTTTCTCCTTGGACAGCCCCTTGTGGGAGTGTCTAATCACTGATTGTGTACATAAAGGACAATGTTGTTGAAATGAATGTTTGGGTGACAGGGTCTCTTTAAATCCCAACTCTGGGCACCACCATTATAATAGCTTCTTAGGGTAAAGTAAGTGATTAGCTGTCGCTCAGTCTACAGAGTGGAGCTTGCCGCTGTGAGAGTAAAGAAGGCCCAGTCAATGCGAGGACACAGGCACCTCACCAGCACGCCACCCCCCACACAGGGCTTTGGCTGGTTGGGAGTCTCTGTGTATGGACATGGGTACACATTTTGATGATCATTGGCGCACACCTGGCATCTGCAAGTAATGGTGCCATTCTTCTACTAACCCCCTCGTTGGCTCTACCTGTCCTGACCTGTGCATCCATGGGTTGTCGCCATTGACCTGGCTTTGTTTCTTACTCTTCTGGAATTCTCCTTCATGATCCTCTACGGCTGATCTTGGCTTGATTGCCGGACAATGCTGAGTTTGTACCATGCTGCCCGTACATTGCTGAACCCTGGCTTGGCTGACTAGCTTTCCACCTGCTGGGTTTGTGCCTCCTTGCCCGCACGTTACTGACCCTTAGCTCCCCGCTTCTGCTTGCTGCCCTTATTCCTGACTTGCTTTTTGCTTATAGTACCGGCCCATTCTGTCATCCCCATCGGTCTGCACCTTCCTGTGCGGTGAGGACTTGCCTGGGAACAGATGCTGCACCTCCAGTACATGTGCTCCTCCGCCACCCCTGTGTCACCTGCTGTCACCACCAGGTTCACTTCGGCCATACGCACAGAAGAGGCTACCCTCATCACTTAGACTCCAATCAGGTGACAGGAAGCAGGAAAAGATGATCTGAACTAGTGGCATATCCAGGGCATTGCACATATGGCACATGCCCTGGGCGCCACTTGAAGGGGGGGGGGGGGGGCACCCTGT
>NW_017307481.1:187674-192081 GCF_000935625.1 Nanorana parkeri | reverse complement strand
ACCAACGGGCCCGCCCATCTCTGCCCCGGGCTGTGTTTGAATGGATACTGGGCCCCCCCTGTAGTCACCGGCGGTAGTTCCGCCACTGAGAGGAACAGAAGGCCCCCCCTGGGTTGACCAACAATGAGCCGAGAAGCGCCCCAACAATTGTTATACAAAATAGCTTTGCGGTGGACCGGGCCTCGCAGCCAACTCCTGAAGACGTCAGGCAGGAAACCGTTAAAAACCAAAACAAATTTAAACCGAGAGTCGCGTTTTAGCTTTTTTTTTTTTTCAATTGTTTTACGCGGAAGGGATTAGATATTAATGCAATAAAGGTTGAGCACGGGGGAGGCGAATGTTTTATGAATCGAGTTTTTAAATTATGAATGCGCTCCTTACTGTCTTTGTTGCATTTGCCTTGATGTTTTGTTTACAGAAGCATCTTAGAGCTCAGCGAAGTATCAGCACTTAACAAAATCATAAAACGAGTCCGTTTTTTTTCCCCCTTTGAAAGCCAGAAAAAAAAAATCGCTGCAACGATCGAAAGCTCCCTTTTTTTTTTTTTTTTTTCTTCTTTTTCCTCTCGAACCTTTAACATTATCATACGGCCAAAGTAAAAGGAGTAAGTAATTTTTGTGTCTCTCCCCGGACCGCGGACGTCTTTTCATGTGTAATTATTCTCGGAGTGCATTAGATAATACCATCGTCCCCGCAGCTGTATACACATCTATAAATCATTAATGAGCCGGTTAACTGAAACAAAACTATGAAAGATTTGCATTAGCTCGGCAGAACCTTCGGCTTAATTGACTGCTGGTTATTTACAATTAATTTTTCCGTTTGGAATAATGATCGCGGGCCCGGGGAAGTTTGCAGTACTGTAGATTACTCCCGGAGAAAGGAGGATGCCGATTCATCACAAAGAGCCTGCAAATGGGCCGTAATGAGCCCGAGGTCGATGACTTTAAATAAACAGCAAATGCAAACCTGCCTATTTATTAACGCGGGACCTATATTAAAGCGGAAACTTTAACTTTACCTGTCTGCAAAAATACAGATCATACCCAACACGTGACAGCGTAAATCAACTGCGTCACTTTTCAGAAATGATCCGCCCTTAAAGGAGAACTAGGGGGGTCAGTGTTTTTCCCCAAAGTTCTCCTAAGGGTCACGGGAGGACACAAACTAGCATTCTCCAGTCACCCAAAGCTCAGTATACCGCGAGCTACAGCTCCCTATATACTGAGACGCCGCAGCCGGAATGGATCCCGCCAAATTAATGTCGGGATCCGCCCAGCTGCGTGAGTGACATTGTGAGTGACAGTCACGGCTCTCTGCAGCGACAGGATCGAGACGTGAGCGACAGTATGTGTTCGCTCACCTCCCGATCTACTGAGCCGACCTGTGACAGTTTAATTGTCACAGGTCGGCTCAGATTATGAGGCTGAGTGAAAATCACTCCCCCCCCTCCCCCCTCATAGTTCTCCTTTTAAAAGCTTTTACAGGTCATCAGTTCAGAATTAACAGTAAATGACAGCCCGGGAATTATTGCTCTCACTCTGGCGTGTATAGGGATACCTAATATGTTGGCGCATATTGTGAAAATCACTCGCCTCATAGTTCTCCTTTTAACCGTTAAAAAGCCCTCATTGCACTCCAGTCAGTGACTTTGCCTAGGCTGAGATGATGTCATCAGTCTGCTGCAGGCAGGAGGAAACATTTCCTCAGTGTCTCCTTCCCAGTGATTAGTCTGATGCAGTTAGGAGGAAGCATTTCCTCAGTCTGCCCTCCCCCAGTCATCAGACTGCAACATTGTAGCTTTGTCACAAGGTGAGAGGCTGTCAGGCATTTGTGTTTTAGGGGAACTCATGACATACCCTGTTTCCCCGAAAATAAGACCTACCCCGAAAGTTAGACCTAGCACTATTTTTCAAGATTCCTGTAATATAAGACCTACCCCGAAAATAAGACCTAGTTTGGTGGTAGCATGTGAACTGGGGAACTTGCAGGAGAGATGGTATCAGCCTGCAGTGACATACTGTATTAAGGGGATGACGGGACTCCCTCTGGCCAGCGCAGTGACAGGGAGCACTCCACTACCATACTTCACCAACTGCTGTCCCCCTGAAGGCACTGCTTAATGTAATGGTACTGTACTGTAATGTGTACCGGTAAATGGTACCGTACTTTACCGCGCTGTCCACTGTCTGATGTCCCCACTGCTGCCCCGCTGGTACCGCTGTCCCTGGTGGCAAAGGAAGCCGGCGCTGTAGAAAGCAAGGCTGCGGCGGCGGAGAGAGCGGAGCCGCATTAGCCGATATTCCGCTAGAGC
The DNA here is from genome assembly GCF_000935625.1 of Nanorana parkeri. Classification (NCBI taxonomy): domain Eukaryota; kingdom Metazoa; phylum Chordata; class Amphibia; order Anura; family Dicroglossidae; genus Nanorana; species Nanorana parkeri. The sequence continues at coordinate 189,767 of NW_017307481.1, read as the reverse complement.
GCCAGTTACTGTGACAGGCAGAGTAATACCAGATAACTTTAGATTGTTGCACATTAAAAAAAAAAAAATAAGACATCCCCTGAAAATAAGACCTAGTGTGGTTTTTGGGGGCTAAAAAAATATAAGACAGTGTCTTATTTTCGGGGAAACACGGTAGTAACCTGGCATTTCCCATTGGCAACAGTCTTGGGAGGTACAAAGGGTACTCTGGCAATCAGTGCCTAGCTATGGAGTTGGGTATTATAACCCAACATCTTTTACATGTTCCCATGAATAGGGCCCCTTTTTTTTTTTTCTGACTGGCGGACAGCTCCCTCCAATCAGGGAACAGACTCTCTCAGACATCCCAACCTGCGAAACCTTATTCCAGGGAGGTTCCCGTCTCATTTCAGGGAGGTGCCCTTTCTGTTTTTGGGGGGTTTTTTTTACACCTAAAAAACGCTGAGGAGTAAAGTCCCTGATACACAGCTGACTTAGTTGCCATGGGCAGCAAATGAAATAAATGTTCTCTATAACTAGACAACCAGGACATATAATTGATTCTATATTATACACAAAGGGTCAACCCTGCAGCAGTGCCTGTACCTGCTCTCAATAGTAGTCTATGTCTGCCCTCTCTGTGCAGCAAGTAGCTTCTTCCTTCTGAGGCTACTCTAGAGATCACATGACCTTCCTCCAAGAGGCAAGCCTCATTCTGAGGCTACTCTAGAGATCACATGACCTTCCTCCAGGAGGCAAGCCTCATTCTGAGGCTACTCTAGAGATCACATGAGCTTCCTCCAGGAGACTGAAACTTTACCCAATTAATATTGTGCCGCCCCAACAGGGGCATAGAATATGAGATGCATAGCCTCAGTTAATATTAGCATTGTTATATAGGTTAGAATTTATATAGTGTGATTTGCCTAACTATTTTCTCATAGCTAAATCCATGTGTTATCCTATGCTGCCATCTAGTGGCCTTTTGTTGTAACAAACATGCTTTCTGTAATTATTCCTCATGTGACGATGTAATTTTCCCCTAGTGTAGCCCCACCCTTCTTCCTGTGTGCAGTACTTCCTGTGTCACGGCACAGTTGGAAGCCACATGTAACAAGGACACTCAGGTAATCTGCACAGTACGGAGGAAAGGCATCATTTTCTGACCGCACAATACTATAACCGTTCAACTGCTGTTCCTATCATCTGCTGTAACCTGATGTAAAGAATAAACACCTCTTTTGAATGAATCGGTATTGACGAGTTCAGCTATCTGACGAGGATTGTCCGCAGTGAGTATATCTGCTTATACAGGCCAGGCATAGAGGTCTCAGCAAGGGATATATTTCGCTATCACAACGATCGGAGTCAGAATAAATATCTTCCCAGAAAGGTTTACTCAGAGTAAACCTTTCAGGGAGAAAATGCCTCTCTCGCGGACATCAGGGAGCCGCTATCTAATAGAGGGAGACTCCCTGAACATCAGGAAGACTTCCTGAACATCAGGGAGACTTGAGATCCCTACTCTCTACTACTATACTTTAAGTTAAATGGGTCAAATCTCTGAAAGACCCTTTACTGGCTTCTCTAAAAATTTTTGTATTGGCTCCCTCCGACCTTTCTACATATGTGATCCTTTCTTAAATTCTAGTTCAGTTAGACGGCATCCAGCCAAGCTGTCCAGGGAGCTCTGTGGAGTGCTAAGTTCCTTCAGCTTTGTGCTCAAAAAGGCTACCGGCAACCTGCTGGTTGGTAGAGTTCATCGCAAGATTTAGGTGATGTTAGGATGGCCAGAGCTCAATCCAAATTTCAGCGTTATTTTTGGTGGTTTCTAAAAGAATTCAAGGAGAAAGAGGCCAAAGGCTGCTTCTGTCTGATGTTGGCATGAATCCTGAGGGTACTTACCGTGTTTCCCCAAAAATAAGACACTGTCTTATTTTATTTTTTTTCACGAAATAAGACACTAGGTCTTATTTTCGGGGGATGTCTTACCTGGCTGGGGGAGGACCGGACGAGGTCCCGGAAGGCGGCGTGCTGTTGCCGGTCCCGGTGTCGGCGGATGATATTCCGCTTCCATCGTGCGTGCGGGCGGGAGCTGCGGCCGTCGGGCGTGT
>NW_017307481.1:180930-186751 GCF_000935625.1 Nanorana parkeri | reverse complement strand
CTGTGGGCGGGGCGGGAGCTGCGGACGCTCTTTACACTTAAAATTCAGTTTATGTGCAGCTACCCCGAAAGTAAGACCTAGCGGATTTCTGTAATATAAGGCCTACCACCGAACTAGGTCTTATTTTCGGGGTAGGTCTTATATTACAGAAATCCCTGAAGATAGCGCTAGGTCTTACTTTCAGGGAAACACGGTAGTACTAGACATGTGCGATTCAGTTCATTCCGCATCAAAATTCTGGAACATTTTCCAAAATTCGGACACATGCAAATTTCAGAATCCCAGTGCATTTGAATCAGAATTTCTGTTTCCGAATTTCGGATCCCGTCCAAATCTCGTTCAAAAACGAAACAATCGCACATCTGACTTTTTTGGCCAGATGTTTTTTTTTTTCTTCAGGTGTAATGCTTCCGAATACAAATTTTCGCTGCGTCACGCCCAATTGGAGCGTGACCCGGTTTAAATCCCCACTAAGAGTAAACCATTGGAGTAGATATCTTATGCGTGGAGGAGCAGTGTCTTCTTGGCGAATGTATGGACGCCGGCTAGGGCCCCCGTGCAATGCATGGATTTATCTGCTTGCGTGGATGCATTAGTTTTGAACGCAGTATATGAAAGGAACGTGCGTTTGTCTCTAGTGCGCCTGATCAACCGCTGCAGATAATATGACGTTGTCCCTGTAAATAAGCACGCATGAGAATCATAGTAAAGTGATTGGGCATGAATCATAGTAACGTAATTGGGCATTGATCACTGAGCAATGCTGGATAAGGTTCTCTCCAGTGGTAATTGGAGATATGTTGATATGTAGTGAGGAAGTGATGTTGGTTGGTGACATCACTTCCTGGTTTGCTGTGTGAGACATCGCTTCCTGTCTGACATCACTTCCTGTTGTGCAGCTATAAAAATAAACAAATACCTGTGCTGGCGCTCTAGGAATGGAACTAGCAAGCAACACCTGTCTCCTGTGTCCTGACTCTACATGACTCTGCGAGAGGTACTTCCAGTCCTTGCACAAAAGAGCGTAATACAACTGTGCTTTTAAGCACGGGTGAAATTCTTTGCGTTCAACATACTTTGGCGCAGTTTAGTGCGGCATGGATTTGTGCGTTGAACCAAGCGAATTCCCATAACACATATCATACTAAAGCTGAGGCTCCCAGACCCGTATGGCATTCCGAAATTCAGATCCTGAATGACATTCGGATCTGGAAGCCTCAGTTTTAGTAATATATGTAAATGGCTTACAGACCCGAATGGCATTCGGGATCCGAATTTTTCGGGTCTGGCAGCCATATAAATATATTACTAAAGCTGAGGTTCCCAGACCCGAATTCTGGAGCTTCCGAATGCATATTTGGAAATTCTTGTCCCGAATGCCATCCCGGTGTAGGAGATTGAGCTTTAGTATTAATATCTGTAGATGGTTTTCCGTGGTAGTCGTAACGAATAAACGTTCGTAAACTCATCCCAAACTAACGAAATTTGGATTCTGTCAGAATCCGACACACAAACTGAATAGAATTTCGGATCCGTAGCCTAAAATAACGCAATATCCGAAACGAATGTTTCCGCTGCTTACATGTGTCTAGTTACTGTTGAACTGGGGTCAGGGAGGACACAAACTAGCATCCTCCCGTCACCCTAGGCTCAGTATACCGCGAGCTGTAGCTCTCTATATACTGAGACGCCGCAGCTGAAGCGGATCCCGACAATTTATGTCTGGATCCGCCCAGCTGCGTGACAGGCAGAGCCAGCTGTCAATCTAGAGGCAGAGCCAGCTGTACCCGCCCCCTCCCCCGTCCGTTCCGCCAGTCAGCGCTGGAGGATCGGAGCGGCGAGGGGGGAATCCAGCCCCTCCCCTGTCACGGCAGAGAGCCGTGAGTGAACACCGGTATGTGTTCGCTCACCTCCCGATCTACTGAGCCGACCTGTGACAGTCTCATTGTCACAGGTCGGCTAGAACTATGAGGTGAGTGAAAAGCACCCCCCCCCCACCCCCCTCATAGTTCTCCTTTTAATACCTTCACATCTAAATACCATAAACAACCCTTACGTACATTTTCCTCCTCAGTTTTACCCTTTCAAATTCCCTCACTAAAATCCCCGAGATCTTGAATGTGACATTTTCAGCCCCAGCAGACTCTGAGCTATCACTCAAGTGACACGCTATAATCTTCTTTGCTGTTCCCCAGCAGCTACATATAAGGGGACGAGCAGAGGAGGTGGGTCAGCACAGACGGTAATTAGAATCTCCTAGAACAGGGCAGGGCTAAGAGGTTCAATAAGGGAGGGGGTGGAGCTAGGGAATTGACTCTTCCTTGAGTAGTCAAATATTGTAGCAAGTTCAAGGGCATGTTGTGAGCGAGCTTTTTACCAGCAAAGTTGATGACAGGGTCTCTTTAAAGGGTGAAGCTGCAGCCATGAAAATTACCAGAACCCTGTATAGTTGACTCTGATATGCAAATAGCAATTATCTCACCTGGTTATTGACTTTGATCTATCCCTGTTTTAAGAACCAGAGGTCTTGCTGCACTCCTTACCGGAAGGAACCCGTATGGGTGGGTGCTTGTAGTGACCACGGGCGGCACCGTGTATAACATAAAAGAACAAATAATGTCACCAGCACACCATAGTAGTAAAGCAATATTCCATTTAATGGCACATTGCCATTCGATGCAAGCGCTTTCGGGGCCTGATGAAGGGGACCCCCTGAGGCCCCGAAAGCGCGTTTATCGAATGGCAATGTGCCATTGAATGGACTATTGCTTTACTACTATGGTGTGCTGGTGACATTATTTGTTCTTTTACGCTATCCCTGTTTTGTCACGCAGCTGGGCGGATCCCGGCACAATTGTCGGGATCCGCTTCAGCTGCGGCGTCTCAGTATATAGAGAGCTACAGCTCGCGGTATACTGAGCCTAGGGTGACGGGAGGACGCTACTTTCGAGATTTCGGCTGTTTCCACATGCATAAAATATAACAAATGCTCATATAAGCTTATGGGAGGGCTGTTGTTGTTATGAATGGTCTGGCGACAGGTTCTCTTTAAAGCGTATGTACACCCAAAATGTTTTATGTTCATTTAGGACGTAGAAGGATTTTAAATTGCTGTCTGTGCCTCTGCTGGGGAGCTTCGCCCTCTCCATATGTCCCCCGAGGACCTTTTTGCTTTTAAGAATGTAAATGGAAAGAAGTTTGAGTCGTCGCAGGTATCAGGAGGTAAGGGAATCTTCATCTGCATTGGAGACATTTCTGTTACTTCCTGCTGCGTCACTGAAACAGGAAGTAAAGGCAAATCTCCCCAAATGGGACACAGAGAGCAAAGTAAAACCAGCCTGGAAAAAGAGGATAAATAGCCCCGGAAACAGCTTACGGGAGGGCTGTTGTTATGAATGGTCTGGCGACAGGTTGAATGGTCTGGCGACAGGTTCTCTTTAAAGTGTATGTACACCCAAAATGTTTTATGTTCATCTAGGATGAAACACCTCCCCTCCCCCCCCTGAGGTTTCTATGTGTTTATTTTATATTATTATCATCCAATAGTGTGGCTGCAAATATTGAGTATTGGGCTGGCGCACAGTGAAAGGTTTCCACAGTCACCCCGGGTTGTGGTCGCGATGAGTGAATCTAGAATTGGCGCGCCACGTCATGATGTTTAACTCCAGATACAAGTTTGTTATTATGTTATTATATTTATTTACATCACACATTTCTGTATATCAATGTTATCATTTTTGAATTATATTTAATTGAATACATATAATATTGTATTATTGGTATTAAGAATACATCATTTTTATTATTATTTTTATTTATTAATATTGCATAAGATAATGTAAAATTCTGAATGATACAAAATGTATTTAATAAAATGAGAGGGAGAGAGGCATAGTAGCAGGGGGCGTCCTGAGGTCGGGTGTCACCCGGAGCAGAGATTGGGTGACACCCCGCCGTGACATCATTGCGCGTGTCGCTAACCACGTGCGTGCGCAATCGTCTAATTGACGCCTGCCAGCGGCCATCTTGGTGATGGACGCCGGCAGAGAGAGGAGGGGTTGTTCACCCGGCGGGATGAGATATGCCTCCCCTCCTCTCTCCTGACACTGTCAGGCTCCTCGGTCCATGACCAATTGCCCTACTTTTTAGAGGGGGGTGACACCAAAATGACTGTCATTTTGGTGTCACCCCCTCCAACGGTGTCACGTGGGTGCGAACCGCACCCCCCTTTGTGACGCCACTGCATATTAGCAGTAGTAGTATAATTCACTGTGATCATTTAATTACAAGCATTGCATTCTGGGTATTATTGGGAATTAGGGCTGTGGAAATTAAAGATTAATTTCTCGATTAATCGTTAAACTTTTTGATCGATTTAAAATGATTTTGATCGCTAATGAAAACACTCGCCTCTCCGCCGGCTTCCAGTATAATAATAATAATCTTATTACTAAATTATTATTACTATAATTCGTTATGATGCTGTTTTTATTATATACATTGTATTATTGATATTTTATTTTTGCTAAATAGTAATCATGATGATTATTATCATTATAAATATTGTTCTAAAATAAAACAAATTAATAATGTAATTATTACTATGATTCTTACAATCCTCATTTTCAATACCATCATTCTGATTATTACTATACAGGAATTATAGAGCTCCGACAGTTTGCGCAGCGCTTTACAATATAATACTATTATTGATGGAATATCTTTACACTTGCTGACATTTTGATTCTGTTCTCTAAACTACTGAGTCATGTTTTAGAATGATGTGTACATTTTTTTTTTTTCTGTGTTGCATTTTTGCCCCGATGGGAGGGGGAGCAGTTCCAGCCCTTGAAATGTCTTGGCTGCATTAACAATCTCTCACTGGAATAAACATGTAGTTGAACGATGTGGCGCTTCCATTCCAGATTCACTTAGCAAAATAAAACCTTTCTGATAAAAACTTAGCCGGGAAATGTCACGGAACACCTGAACCCAATGATTTGGAGGGGGAGGGGCCCAATACTTTTGGCAATATAGTGTATCTATTTGTAATATCAACATGTGACAAAAGAAAAAAAATGTAAATACTTCTCCATCCGTAAATATAGAATAAAAAAAAAATGTAAAATAAAAATCATTTACTTCTTCACCCATAACTATAAAATAAAGTTTTTGCCTTTTACATACCCTTTAAAGCGGCCGTGCGATGCATTATTGTATGAATGCGTTTCTTTACATGATTATAAACGGCCTCATACGTATTAATGTCGATACATTTATAATATCGTCATCACAATGACATCACAAAATGACTAAAACGCATTTCAAAAGTCAAACTTTTTTTTTTTTTTTAATACTGCATCTTAGCAAGAACATTTTAACAAACTTATACTTTAACTTAATATAGTACAACAGAGGAACCGTTACTCAGAACTCTTCATGACCTAACTTCTCTACCGTGCGTTCGCTTCTGGTAAAAGGCCCCGCCCCACAAAAAAAACCCGCAAGCGTGGCATTTAAAGAGGCGTCACCAGTCCTCGGCGTTGTGGGCCCCCCCCCTCCCCCGCCCGCGACGGTCTTCCGATTTAAAGTTTCACTTGTACAGCGTCGTAGTTTCTTCGACTTTAAAAAAAATGTACACAAGTTCGTTTGGAAAATGTCGTCAATAGCGTCCGCTCCGGGTAAACAAAGCTGAGTTTTTGTTTTAAACGTAATGATAACCGTTTTGGAGGTGGATCTGATAAAAAGAGCTCCATCCAGCCACTGGGGGGCGCTGTCCGTCACTTGGGTGGGTTAGATACAATTGCGCTGTAGACCGTAA
>NW_017307481.1:174417-180880 GCF_000935625.1 Nanorana parkeri | reverse complement strand
TTGTCCCTTATCGCTCTCTGCATTCTCTGGTGGGACAGTTGGTGATGCAACAACTGCCGGAACAGTCCATGAAAGTACTTTTTCTTTCCGCACTTCGATGATCCTTTTTATTTTACATCGAAGGCAGCAGAGGCCGCGGTCACCTTCCTCTTCAACAGTGTTAGTTGCAGACCCTAACCTCCTACCCCGTCTTCAGTACATGATCGGAGGCTTGATGTAGGATCTGTTTTCTGGAAGACAAAAAAAGAAACAAAATGAGAGTTTTAAAAGGAAAGAGATTTTATATGGAATTTTGTAACAATTTCCCCCCCAAAAAATGAACAGTTTTTTTTACGTGCTTTTATTTTTTTTTCATGGCATACAAGCCGACAGGGGTCAGGGATATTCAGTAAAGATGTCAAAGAGCAAAGCACAGTGACCGACAGCGGCTAGACGTGAACGTTTTCTATGTTCTGAAGTGAACAATCCCAATTTTCAAATTCAATTCCATCCGAATTCAAACAAATCCAATTTTTTTCCTGAATTTTGTCTGAATTGCCAATTCTAATGGCCAGTATGGACTAAAATGGCCAGTATGGACTAGTACAATACAGGACTAAGAGGACCAGTACGGGCCGAGAGTATCGGTGCCGATGCAAAGTATTTGGGGCGAATAATTGTACTCGCCCAAATACTCCAATGCCTAGCCCGATAGTTGAGCTCACGGTATCAGGAAGCCGGGCAGTGAGTTATTACACCCCCCCCCCTCGGCTTTCTCATTGGCCAGAAAGCCGGCTTCATGCTCCCTCGTCACCTGGTGACCGGGGAGCATAGAGCCGCTGGCTTCCCGGCCAATCAGGAAGCCGGGCAATGCGTCCTTACACGGCGCCCGGCTTTCTGATTGGCCAGAAAGCCGGCTCCATGCTTTCTTTCTGACGAGGGAGCATGGAGACGGCTTCCCGGCTAAAATCAGGAAGCCGGGTGGCAAGTCATTGCATGCCGCCTGGCATCCCTAGTTATGACCAGACCTGTTGCCTGAGCTTGCCACTGCTGGAGGTCTCTTGTGTGTTATGATCTTGCCTTACATATGACAGGATAAGTAATCTAACACTGTGCTGGGTTAACACGTCATGAAGCACAGCATGAACAAACACTGAGGAAATATGGCCACCCACATGATCATGTATATTAGAAAACTAGACACAGGAGCCCAATTCTTGCTAATCCCAGTAAGACTCATCTCTGAGCGGGACACTGCAGAGGTCTTCCAGCCCCAGACTGAGCACCATTTCTGGGAGTTGACCTGTGCTGTGACTGGAGATGACCAAAATTGAGAGTTCTTGCTTCACTAAAATTTTGGCATTTGTCACAATACTTGGGGAAGGCAAAATTAAGGTAAATTTTGGTGATTTGGGTACAGTGGGCTTTAAATGTCTCGTGAGGGCTACCTACCCTGGACAGTTGAAAGGGTAACCCCTCAACCTCGTGCCAACCCTTTGTTGGTAAACAAAGTCACGTGATCGCTATGTCAGTGCTGACCACGTGGCAGGTCACACAGCTTTATTGATAAACAAATCTTTATCAGTAAACACGGCTTTGTTTATTAACAAAGCAATGTCACACAATGGTGGGGCGGACGCGGACTCGCCCGGCTGCACGGAGGATCATTTTTCGTTCAGGCCGCACGCTGCAATTAGAGGCAAAACCCGCAATGGGGCAAAATCAAGTTTGTGTGAAATTGCCGCCGACTGCGGGGAGAAATGTTTTTCGGCGGGTTTCCTTTAAGACGCACCGCGAGCCATTTTCGCAGCGGGGGCCCTAGCCCGGCCCCCGGAGGACGCGCTTCTGGTTTCTGCCGGCTGATATTCCAAACGATTGTCTGTAACATGTAACCCAGCAGGGCTGCGCAGTCCTCGGGGGGGCCGCGAGCCGCAGACAATCAATTATATCCTCCCTGTGACCCTGAAATGCGGGGCGCTGCGACAGCTGCACTTCAGCCGAGGAAGAGACGAGTCAACAAACGTGCGTCATTAAATTGTGTCCATGGCTGCAAAGCAACAACAACATGGCGGGGAGCCGGGCCGAGGAACTGCAATCCCGGCACTACATGTAGTGCCGGGATTGCAGTTCCTCGGCGGCGAAAGAGAGGACGCAGGAGCTGAAGGTTTAGCCCCCATTCACACCAGAGAACAGTGGGAACTCACTTTCCCGCACATTTGCGACACTTTGTTTCCCCGCGTTAGTCCCCATTGGGTCCCTGGACGTGCGACACGGAGGAAAAAAATAATATGCGCAGATTTGGCGACACGTGTTCCACGTTTACATGGCTGCGTTTGGGGTGCCATTACCGAGCAATGTCAACGCAAGCACGTTCCACGTTTGTGGCGCGTATCATGAATATGCATTGAAGCGCACACCTTTGTGCACATTTGACACGCGTTTACAATGCGCCCTGGTGTGAACAGGGCCAGCGTTTCATGTATCCGCGATATGGCGAGAAGTCGCCGTCCAATTATATTCAACGGAGCTCCATGTCGCTCGGCGCTTGTGCGGGACCCTTTTTCCCCGCGGATGTCGCACGATTTTTTTTTTGCATGCAGCCCGACAGTGAAGGCCGCTGGAACGTCGCCCCGAACGGTCGCGCGGATCCGTTTGTGAGGTATGTCGCTTAGTGTGAATGGGGCCTTTATGGGTACCTGTATGTTGCGGTCTCTGAGGAAGTTGTCCATTGCTGAACAGCAGAGCGCGGAATCTTCTCAGTAATGAGCCCCCTCCCCACCTCCCCCGCACGCACCTTCCCAGCTAGTTATCAACTGATTGAGCGGCGGGCGCGGCGGTTAACCCTCGTCATCTGCAGTGCAGACACTCATCATCCCGTGTAACAACGTCTGTAATATGGACATCAATTCCGCCCCTCGTTCCTAATACGCCGCCGCAGCCGCCATCCGATTATTGACCCGCTAAGTGACGCTCGATCCTCGGAGCGCTTTCAAGCGTCGCCACATTTCAATTTCGCAATGCGCTTCTCGGCCGGTAATACGAGTGATTTATCATCTCGCCGGAGCTGTCAGCGGGAACTCGCAGATAAAAGAGAAAACATCTGGAAGCGTAAACAAGACGTCGCGGCGGCTGAATGTTAATCCGCAGCCGGCGCGCTCGCTTCATTAGGGGCAGGAAGCGGCTAATTAACAAGTGAATAAAGTTGAGATCTCGCAGCCGCCGCCGCCGATCGTCAGATTCTTTATTCAGAGCAAAATAAAACAAAGGCGACGTCCCGGAGATGTCACAGGGAGGAACGTTCAGAGCCCGAGAACTCCACCGAGGGGACAGAATACAAAATCTGGGGTCATGTGACCTGGAGAGCGCAGACACGGAATGGGTTGATTAGGGGCAGTGGCGTCACAAGGGGGGTGGGGCCCGCACCATGGTGACACCAACATGACTGACAGTATCATGAGAGAGGAGGGGACCCGGCGGCATACCTTATCCACCAAGATGGCCGCCGGCAGGTATCAGAAGATTGCCGCGCGATGACGTAATCGCGCATGCGCAGTGACGTCTCGGCGGTGTGACACCCGGTAACCGCTCTGGGTGTCACCCAGCCTCGGGACGCCCCCTGATTAGGTCCCATGAGGCATTGCAAGACTCAGGCATCAGCTATGGCACCCATTGGCAGAGGCATGATGGGATTTGCAATTTCCGCACAGATGGAGTGACGAGGTTGCCCATCCCTGGGACAGAGTTTTTTTTTTTTTTATGCTTCTGTCCCCTCGGGGTTGTTTGCTCTTCACTTCCTGTCCAGAAAGCACAATAGGAAGTGAAATTAATTCTCCTATTGGCAGAGGCATAATTGGATTTGTAGTTTCAGCAGCAGCTGCAGTGCCGAGGTTACCCACCCCGGGGTTATAACAAGTATTTATTTATCTCTTTCTGTCCCCTCGGGGTGTTTTCTCTTCACTTCCGGTCTAGGAGACGCAACAGGAAGCGAGAGGAAGTCTCCCACTTGCAGAGGCATGATGGGATTTGTACTTTCAGCACAGTTGGGGTGCCGAGGTTACCTACCCCTGGGATAGAGTAAGTATTTATTTTTTCTGTTTCTGTCCCCTCTGCCAATGGGGGACTTCCTGTTGCGTCTCTTGAACAGGAAGTGAAGAGAAAACAACCAGGGGCACAATTGGGTTTGCAGTTTTAGCATAGTTGGAGTGCCGAGGTTGCCCACCCCTGAGATGGAGGTTTTTTTTTCTTCTGCTACAACAAATCCCAGCAATGCATTATACAGCAATGCGGAATAATACCACCGGCTATAGAGGACTACAACTCCCAGCATTACATTATACAGCAATGCAGAATAATACCCCCGGCTATAGAGGACTACAACTCCCAGCATTACATTATACAGCAATGCAGAATAATACCCCCGGCTATAGAGGACTACAACTCCCAGCATTACATTATACAGCAATGCAGAATAATACCCCCGGCTATAGAGGACTACAACTCCCAGCATTACATTATACAGCAATGCAGAATAATACCCCCGGCTATAGAGGACTACAACTCCCAGCATTACATTATACAGCAATGCAGAATAATACCCCCGGCTATAGAGGACTACAACTCCCAGCATTACATTATACAGCAATGCAGAATAATACCCCCGGCTATAGAGGACTACAACTCCCAGCATTACATTATACAGCAATGCAGAATAATACCCCCGGCTATAGAGGACTACAACTCCCAGCATTACATTATACAGCAATGCAGAATAATACCCCCGGCTATAGAGGACTACAACTCCCAGCATTACATTATACAGCAATGCAGAATAATACCCCCGGCTATAGAGGACTACAACTCCCAGCATTACATTATACAGCAATGCAGAATAATACCCCCGGCTATAGAGGACTACAACTCCCAGCAATACATTATACAGCAATGCAGAACAATACCACTGGCTATAGAGGACTACAAATCCCAGCAATACATTATACAGCAATGCAGAATAATACCACCGGCTATAGAGGACTACAACTCCCAGCAATACATTATACAGCAATGCAGAATAATACCACCGGCTATAGAGGACTACAAATCCCAGCAATACATTATACAGCAATGCCTAGTAATATGAAGCTACATACTCTGTGCTGCTCCGAGGCCTGAGAAATGCTGGCCTGATTTCTCCAGCAGAGCATCTCAGGAGGGCTGTGGGGTGTCTCTCAGTGGGGCTGTGGGGTGTCTCTCAGTGGGGCTGTGGGGTGTCTCTCAGTGGGGCTGTGGGGCGTCTCTCAGTGGGGCTGTGGGGGACTGTGGTGGGTGTCATGTGGGCTGTGTAGGGTCTCAGGGGGACTGTGGTGGGTGTCATGTGGGCTGTGGATGGTGTCAGGTGGTCTGTGGGGGGTCTCACGGCCAGGTGCGGGTGGTGGGGTTCCCCAGGAAAGAGGAAGAGATGTGTGGCCGGTGCCGTGTGGTTCACAGGAAGCTGAATAACTACATCAATTTAAAGGGCCGGCATCTGCGTTTAGTATCGGCACCAAAACCAATATCTGTATCGGTGCACATTGATGACATCACCGGCACTGAAATATTAGATATGCAATGAAAACAGAAAGGTTTCACGGGGGGAGGGGAAAGCTAAATATTAAAGTTCGATTCTTCGATAATATTTTTGGGCGGAATCATTTTCTGCGTTCACCCGGCGGGTCTCTTCCTTTAAAGGAGAACTATGAGGGGGGGGTGCTTTTCACTCACCTCATAGTTCTAGCCGACCTGTGACAATGAGACTGTCACAGGTCGGCTCAGTAGATCGGGAGGTGAGAGAACACATACCGGCGTTCGCTCACTTCTCGATCCTATCACGGCTCTCTGCCGTGACAGGGGAAGGGCGGGAGTTCCCCCTCCCCGCTCCGATCCTACAGCGCTGACTGGTGGAACGGATGGGGGAGGGGGCGGGTACAGCTGGGTCGGTCTCTAGATAGGTGGCGCCCGGCGTCAGCTGTGGTCCAGCTGGGTCTGCCTCTAGATAGGCAGAGCCAGCTGTCACTCACACAGCTGGGTGGATCCAGACATAATTGTCGATCTGCTTCAGCTGCGGCGTCTCAGTATACCGCGAGCAGCAGCTCCCTATATACTGAGCCTAGGGTGACGGGAGAACGCTAGTTTGTGTCCTCCCGTTACCCTTAGGAGAACTATGGGGGAAAGCCCTGACCTCGTAGTTCTCCTTTAACGTTCGTCTCGTATTTGAACGTCGGTTTCATCGGAGGACTTTGCCGGGACGGCGTCTCTTCCTCGGAGGAGTGGAGAGACGTCGTTGCTCTTTCAGGAACAATAAAGTTGATCATGTTTTATTTAGCGATCCGGTGAACAGATTTCGGCTTCCTCGGCTCTGACATTTCTGGATTATTCATGAAGTAAAGATGTAAAAAGTGGAAAGAATTCATTATTGAAGATTTTCCCCATTTAGAGGAATCTCTGGAAC
>NW_017307481.1:173657-174394 GCF_000935625.1 Nanorana parkeri | reverse complement strand
CTGCATCCCTCCCCTCCCAGCTCCTCTTACCTGCACACATGGCCTCCTCTGCCGCCGGACCGGCCAGAAGTGACGTCACTTCCGGCCAGTCCGACATCAGACGAGCAGATTCGCTGATGGGGCCCCAGCTTGTCTCAAAGCCGCTGGGGCCCTGCGCTGCTAGGGCCAGGCCTCCGCCTCCTCGCCCTTCGACCGATAGTCATGTAAGGGACCCAGGCGGGCCCCCCAGGCTGCCCGGGCCCCTTACATGAGTATCGGCCGTACCCCCCTGATTACTGCCCTGCTTGCTCTGTTCCTGCATGAGCTGCGTTGTCAGTGTACAGGATGCGGTTGAGGGATGCACACAGACACGGTTTAGGGACTTATGTAAACATTTGAAATGGGAATTTTGCTGCTTTATCACTGAAAATACAGATTCTAACAGTTCTGCCTCATTATGCGTCTGCTCTGCGGGTGGCACTTTGTTCCTTTATTACCCCCGGAGCCCAACACCTGCCCCACCGGCTCTCTGTATGTGGCCCGCTGATTGGTGGACTGGATCAGCCTTCCATTGGGCAGTACAGTGGCACTGGACATTGGGGGTGTCGGGCACTGAATCGCTCCCACCAGGCACTGGTATAACCTCTGTACTGTCAGTGGAGAAGTCCCAGCCTCAGGGAGAGAGCGAGCGTGCTGTGGGTCATGTGATCAGGTAAGTGACCAGCTGGGGTTAAGTTTCACTGCCACTGACCACCACA
>NW_017307481.1:173285-173633 GCF_000935625.1 Nanorana parkeri | reverse complement strand
TTTGCAACAATGCAACCCTAACAATAAGACTGACATATTTGGGGCATTGGGGCGCAGCACGGCTCATTCATCTTGAACAGACCGCTTAACTTGACGCAATGCACCTCAATGCATGAAAACACGCTGCTACTGTGTGGCCCTCTTGAAGGGCCACACGCGAAGCCCTGGAAAGTTGACCACCACCGCAGCTTCAATATATGCAGGAAAATCAATCAAGTCTGCAAATAAAACTCGTCACCTTTTCCTTTGCTCTCGTCGCCCCCTTAGAGCAGCATTGCTGTCCTCCATGGCTCAATTGTCCTGCCCTGTGGGACGGAAGCGGACTCCAGTTACAGCGTTCCCTCCGTC
>NW_017307481.1:166660-172964 GCF_000935625.1 Nanorana parkeri | reverse complement strand
TCCCGACCCCCCCCCCCCCCCCGCATCGTGCAGCACGTTATTAAAGATGAAACTTTTTGAAACGCGTTCAATTTGAGTTGTTTTTCGAAAAACTCGTTACATTTCTTTGCCGGGTCTTCTTATCTCTAACACATGCCGATTCCTTCCCACATCGTTTTTCCGTACATCCTAAAATTTTACAGCGTATAAGCCTCCATTAGGCCAGTACAAAGCCCGCCAGAAGGTGTCTCCATCACAATCCACAAATAAGGGGTTTAGTCCTCATTTTAGGGGGGCGGTTTTATGTATAAATGTGTTTTTTGTTTTTTTATAACTGATGTTACATAGTTACATAGTATTTGGGGTTGAATAAAGACATATGTCCATCAAGTCCAACCCATATAGGTCCACGCATCCTCTCATTCTTGGGGATACTGGTACCCCTGGATATTACGGTCCCTCAAGAAATTGTCCAAAGGTTTCTTGAACAAATCTACACTCTTGGCTGAGATGACGGCCGATGGCAGTGAGTGCCAGACCTTAACCGCTCTTACTGTAAAGAACCCTCTTCGCCCATTGTGCTGGAATTTTTTCTCCACCAACTTTAGGTGGTGGCCTCTTTAGGTGGTTTGTTATGGAGTTAATCTCAAACAGTTTGTTGCCAATGTTGCTGTCACCATTGAACATCTTGTACATGAAAATCATATCCCCCCTTAAAGTGACATTAAACCCATTCAGATGTGGCCGAACCAATGATCTATATAGAGGCCCAATGATAGACTTGTCCCTGCAATACATCCCCTTCTTAATACAGGAAACTTCTATGTTGTATAGAAGAAACCAAAAGCTTCAATCTCTAAGGGATGAGTGCACTTTAAAACCAAGCACCCTGATCCTTTCTGCCGCATTACCCTGACCCAACACCCCTCCTCCAACCCCAGATGTATACGTACCTCCATCTGATGTCCACCGCTCCACCATTTATATCCAGAACCGCAAATCTTCACTTCAAGCGTCTGCCCATTACAGCCCCATAGACTTCCACAGGCTGTGTCCTGGGGCCAGAGATGGTCCCATAGAAGTCTACGGGTCTGTAACGGGCAGGCGAGGATTGTATGCATCTGTAGAGGGTGGGTTGGCTTAGGTTCATTGAAGGGGAACAAAAAGGATAGGTGCACTTTATTTTAAAGCGCACTTATCCTTAAAATCAGACCTGCAATGTGGGAAGTGGCGGCAGCTTTTGCCATGGTAGACTTGCCTCGTGGTTTGCCACCTTGGTGCTCCCCGTGGCCACTCCATCGCTCCCTTTGCTATCTTCTCTGATGCTTCATCCACGACTTCTTCAGCCATTGGGTGGCTATGGATGATGTCACAGCACGTGCACCCAGAAGTTGTATTATCTTGTAGCTGGCTCAATGCTCACCATCTGTAGGAGTGGACTGAGAGTGTGCACCTCACCGCCCATAGACCGCCGCCGCCACTACACACACAAATGACCAGGAAGAAGGGGAAGGGTTTTTTGGGCAGAAGGGATTGTGGTTGTGGATCATTGTGATCAGTGGTTCTCAACCTGTGTAACCTCAGGACCCACATTTGTCCTCGGTCATTAAGTTGCGACCCGAGGCGCACTGCAGTGGAACACACAGCATTAGGGTACCGCGCGTTCCGGTGCGGGCCATTGAACGGTTGGCGGGAGGTGCGTTTGGGGTGCCATTCATGTGAATGACAACGCAATGTATCTCCCGCAGCGTAGTAAGTGCGATTGCATGGTACAACGTGTTAAATCGCACTGGACTGTACTAGTGTGAACTGGCCCTCATAAACACTGACAGACACACACACACACACACACACAATCTCACACACTCACAGACATTCTCACACACACATTCCAAAAGAAACGTAATTGTGTTTTTTAAGATCCACTCAGTCTCCCTACCTTACAAGAACTGGAGTGGATCGTCAGCCCGGGGTCCAGTGAGGGCTTCTATGCTGTGACGAAGCTCCATCCATACATGCATTGCTTGTACAACCCCCTTGCACGCCCTGTAGAGATGCCGGGAACCAGAATGTGGCATTACTTCAGTCCAGGAACCTCTATGGTATATGTGAGGAAGCTGTAGGCAATGCATGCATGTATGGATGGAGCTCTCTTGCAGCCATAGCTCCAGCCCACCCCACCTTAAGCTGACGCACAATATGAATGGCTGCTTGGTGTGAGAACTGACCGTGCTGCGCTAGGGGGAGGCTGAGAAGCCTCTCACCTAGAAAAGTGGAAGGCACGGTGCGACCCACTGAACATGGAACTTAATCCTCCTGTCCCATCGCACTCCTGACCGGACAAAAACCCAAATCCAACTGGGTGGGTGCGGTAGTGACAACGGATGCCTCCGTGAAATGTAGATAGATGAAAGTAGTCACTCGCACTCCATAGTGCGAGTGACTACTTTCATCTATCCACTGAACATGGGGTCGCGACCCACCAGTTGATGACCAAGCATTTAGACCAGTGGTTCTCAACCTCTGTAACCTCGAACCTAGAAATCACAGGGCCCCATAGCAAAATTTTGTATGGGGCCCGCGTGATTTCTAGTTATACCCCTTGCAGAGCCCATGCGAGATCCCACCTGAGGGTGAACTTGCAGAGCCCACCATAGACTCTCAATGCAGGGTCATCCTCAGGTTGGCTGGTCGCACTCTTTACCTGTCCGCCTCCTCTTCTTCCACGGTCTGTGATGGGCCCCGCCTCCTCCCCTTCTGCCGGGTCCAGCCTGCTCCACCGCCGCTGCCGGCTCTCGTTGACCCTGTGGAGAGGAACGCGCCGCTGCACAGATTACCGTCAGTGATCTGAACAGCGGCGTGTTCGTCTTCAGCCGCCAGTGAAAGCCACCAGCAGAGGATCCCATAGCGACCCAGGCGGCCCGCACAGCATCAGGCCGGGCCCCACTGTGCCCCGTACCGGGCGCCTGGGTCGCTATGGTGATTGTTACGCCACTGGTCGACCTGGGCTTGGTTGGGAATGCCTCCAGAGTGGAAATCGCTGGACGTTGTTTATGCAGTCATCATTTAAAGGGGACATCCCGACACACCAGAGACAAGCAGAGGGCAGGCAGTCCAACATGACATGCGATCATCTTCGTAGTAATGGCCGGTATGGTAGAGCCGTATTTTCTGCGGGTAAGCAGGAGCCGCTCAGCTCCCCTCTTGAGTTATGCGTCCCCGACCTATGCAACATTGGCGGGCTCAGGAGACCAGTTAGCGGCGCCGGAAAGAATGGAGCGCAAGCGATATCTACGGCTTTTTTTTCCCAGCGATCCGGCGCCTCCCCCCGCGCACGCGGAAGATTTGCAGGAGCTAGCAAGCCGTAAATGTATTCATTTATTGGGTTCTCAGCCTAATCAAATATTCATCTGCCGGAGTCTCATTCCATTACGGCGAGTATTACACAAAGGTGAGCAAAACTGTAGATTTAGTTTAAAGTCTTATCCGGGCCTCTGGGGGGAATATCGGCGATATAAAAACGCGGTATAAATGATTCTCGGTAACAGTAAAATATGCTTATGGCCCTCCTGCGCACGTTTTGCCTGCTTTATAACTGGCAGTGAAACGCCTGACTGGCTTAATAAGCCCGGGCGTTCCCGAGGAAGAGGGCTCGGCGCAGAGTAAAAGATCTCGCAAAATTTCTCCGACAGCTGAAAATCCTTCAGTAATAGCCGCCGCTCTCTCCCTCAGGACGCGCGTTTTACGGCTAAATCGTTGCGGAGGAAAAATGGAGAACGCCGCCGACGCGGAATAAACCCGGGGCGTCTGTGCTGTTTGGGAGTGTTTTACAAGCGACGGGTGCAGAGGAGGGAGGGCGGAGGGGGATGGATCGCCTTGGAATGCACAGATAAGATGCCGATGTATACCATGGAGGAGACACTTTGTATCTTTATAATAAAATGTAACAATTCAGAGGGATATCTGCCGGTCTGTGTCTACGCCCAGCCAATCATTCACATCAGTCTTAATCTGCTGTAGCTTGGAATGTGGCTTTAAAGAGAACCTGTCACCAACTTAAATCAAGTCTTTTAAATGCTTGCACTGTTTTTACTTTCCATAAATCCAGTTTTTTTCCCCCTTGCAACGTGCCTTTAAACTTGCTAGAGAAATCCGACTGCTCCAGGAAGAGTCAATTCCCCAGCCCAGCCCCCTCCCCCTCCTTGCTAGAGAAATCTGTTTTTTTTTCCTTAGCCCAGCCCCCTCCCTGCCACCTTGCTAGAAATAATTGACTGCTCCAGGAAGAGTCAATTCCCTAGCCCAGCCCCCTCCTTGCTAGAAATAATTGACTGCTCCAGGAAGAGTCAATTCCCTAGCCCAGCCCCCTCCTTGCTAGAAATAATTGACTGCTCCAGGAAGAGTCAATTCCCTAGCCCAGCCCCCCTCCCTCCTAGAAAAATCTGACTGCTCCAGGAAGAGTCAATTCCCTAGCCCAGCCCCCTCCCTCCTTGCACATCATAGCCTTTTCCTCTTCTGGGAGTGTTTAATGACTGCCTACGCTGACCCAGCTCCTCAGTTTCTCCCTTTTACTTCCCTATGTATCCTTTTATGTAGGTGCCGGCCGGGGGAGGAGCGAAGGGAAATGCTACAGATTGCCACTTTATAGTGACAGCTGCGAGTCTGCTGATGTCACATCCAACATGGCGGAACCCAGCAGCAG
This sequence comes from Nanorana parkeri, assembly GCF_000935625.1. Taxonomy (NCBI): domain Eukaryota; kingdom Metazoa; phylum Chordata; class Amphibia; order Anura; family Dicroglossidae; genus Nanorana; species Nanorana parkeri. Next base: position 168,286 of record NW_017307481.1, on the reverse strand, counting down.
TCTCAGGGATTTTGGTGGGAGCGTTTTACAGGTAAATTTCATGAACAAAATATGTTAAATGCTCATAAAATCTTATATAGGAAGGTTATGGTTGAAATGAATGGTCTAGTGACAGGGTCTCTTTAAAGAGCAAGAATGACCCTCATTCCCCCGGTTCCCTATTAGATGTACTGATTGGGACCCTCATACCTCCTGTTCCCTATTAGAAGTAATGATCAGGACCCTCATACCTCCTGTTCCCTATTATATGTACTGATCAGGACCCTCATACCTCCTGTTCCCTATTAATGATCAGGACCCTCATACCTCCTGCTTCCTATTAGATGTAATGATCAGGACCCTCATACCTCCTGTTCCCCTATTAGATGTACTGATCAGGACCCTCATACCTCCTGTTCCCTATTAGATGTAATGCTCAGGACCCTCATACCTTGTTTCCTATTAGATGTAATGATAGGGACCCTTATACCTCTTGTTCCCTATTAGATGTCATCTGTAATGATCAGGACCCTCATACCTCCTGCTTCCTATTAGATGTAATGATCAGGACCCTCATACCTCTTGTCCCCTATTAGATGTACTGATCAGGACCCTCATACCTCCTGTTCCCCTATTAGATGTACTGATCAGGACCCTCATACCTCCTGTTCCCTATTAATGATCAGGACCCTCATACCTCCTGTTCCCTATTAGATGTAATGATCAGGACCCTCATACCTCTTGTTCCCTATTAGATGTACTGATCAGGACCCCCATACATAAGGAGATGGGCACACACATATACCCATGTCTACCAATCCTAATAGAGTTCAGGTTGGGTGAGATAACCGACTATCTGAATATTGGGGATCCCCGATATACGGATATGTGGGTGCTGCAGCCGGAGTCCCACGGAAGACGCGTCTTTAGATGTAGTCACCCTTTAAGGAAGCCGCCGGCGCTCCCTCCTCAGGTACAGAGAGGTTAACAATGTGAGTGAATGTAATGCATGAGGAGAGCGCGGCGGTGGCGAGGGGATTTCATGCCATTGCAGAGCGGAGTGGCAGGAGGGGCGCTCAATAATTCACCAGCCGGCTGCCTCCGACATGCTGACTGGCAGAACCAGCTCTTTAGGCGTACACGTCCCGGGAGCGATGTGCGGAGAATCCTACAAGAGAATCCATTATGTGAAGAAGATGTAAATCAGCTGAAACATGTTATAAAGCAGAAAGTCAATGAAAGCCGGGAGATGGCGGCGTGTCACCAGAATCCACTTATCTCTGCATCAGCATTCCGCCTACCGGAAGACGGGGCTCAGCCACAGCGACATGGCGGGATGAGGACAGGTAAGTATGCACAGGCTTATCTCCAAGGAACACGACTAGTGCATACATACATGTGTTCGGCCAGGTACACGCCAACTAGATCTATACGAGGGGAGGCCAATAAGTTCTTACCCTCACCGTGATCTCGATGTGCTAGGGATCTGACATTTTGCAGGTTTATAGGTGGATATCGGATATCGCGGTGGATACCGCGTTTCCCCGAAAGTAAGACCTAGTTCGGTGGTAGATCTCGTATTACAGAAATCCCTGAATATAGTGCTAGCCGCAGCTCCCTCCCTCCCGCCAGGCACGCCCCCCCCCC
>NW_017307481.1:149369-166522 GCF_000935625.1 Nanorana parkeri | reverse complement strand
TGGCTCCCTGGACGGCAGAGCGGACAGCTGCAGGCAGGTAAGACATCCCCCGAAAATAAGACCTAGTGTCTTTTTTCGTTAAAAAAAAGTATATAAGACACTGTCTTATTTTCGGGGGAAACACGGTATGCATACCGCCAATTTTTGTAGAGTAGGTGTCATGCCGGACAAAGTTGAATACCGAGCCGTGTGGTGCTGCTAGATGAAGCAAGTCCGAAGGTGTCGGGTCAGGTGGGTCAGGTGAGTCAGGTGCCGGGTCAGGTGAGTCAGGTGCCGGGTCAGGTGAGTCAGGTGCCGGGTCAGGTGAGTAAGGTGCCGGGTCAGGTGAGTCAGGTGCCGGGTCAGGTGAGTCAGGTGGACGGGGCGGAGGTTCATAGCCACAATCGCGAACAAAAGTGACAGTTTCTGCAGCTCGATGTGCCGGTGCATTGCCAGCGAGCAGCAACACACGGCTCGGTATTCAACTTTATCCGGCATGACACCGACTCCATTTCTCTTGGTTCCGACTATAATTCACCACGACCTACAGAAACAAGAATTGGCATGCATATTACTAAGATATCCCCTATAAACCTGCACATCAAGATCATGGTGAGGGTAAGAACTTATTGGCCTCCCCTCGTACATATGACACCATGTACACGCCGGGTACATCTATACACATAGCTCCGTGTACACGCCTGGCTGCATAGCAAGCACAGAATATGACATTTTTTGGCCCTTTTGACATTTTTTATTATGCGTCTGTGTTTAGTCTATTCCTAAGCGCGTCACCGTCCGTCTATCGTCTCCAGGGGGAAAATTCAGGTGTATTCCTAAGTGCAGCAACGTCTATCTAAGGTCTCCAATAAATACCATTAAAGCGTATTCTTAAGCGCAGAGGCGTCCATCTAACATCTCCAGTGACACCAATAAGGTGTCTTCCTAAGCGCATCAATGGCCGTCTATTTCTACGCGTGTTGCCATCCGTCTAACGTCTCAACTGAGAAAATTTAGGTGAATTCCTAAGCCCGGTGGTTGTATATTTCTAAGCATGGCGACGTCCGTCCAACATCTCCAGTTATAACATTCCGGCATATTCCTAAGTGCGCCAACGTCTGTCTGACGTCTCCATTGATAACATTAAGGGATATTCCTGAACGCATCGATGTCCGTCTAACGTCTCCACCGAGAAAGCTCAAGTGTGTTCCTAAGGGCGTAGTCGTCCGTCTAACATCTCCATTGAGAAAGTCCGGGTGCATTCCTAAGGACAACGGCATCTACTGTCTCCATTGATAACATTAAGGTGTGTTCCTAAGCGCGTCGCAGTCTGTCTAACATCTCCACTGAGGTGCATTCCTGAGGGCAAAGGCGTCCAAACATCTCCATTGGTAACATTAAAGCATATTTCTTAAGTGTGGAAATGTCGGTCTATTCCTAAGCGCATCACCGTCCGTCTAACGTCTCCACTGAGAAAATTCAGGTGTAATCCTAAGCGTGGCGGCGTCTGTCTAATGTTTTCAGTGATAACATTTAGGCCCATCCAACATCTCTATATATAACATTAAGGCATATTCCTAAGGGCGTTGACGTCACTGTCTGTCCAACATTTCCACTGACTGCTCCTAGGTGTATTCCTAAGCGTGGTGGCATTTGTCTAATATCTCCAGTGATAAAAATGAAGGTCTATTTGTAAATGCGGCGACATCTGTCTATTCCTAAGCACAATGGTGTCCATCTAACATCTCCATTGATAACATTAAGGTGCATTACTAAGCACGGTGATGTCCGTCTATTCCTAAGCGCAGCATCGTCCCTCTATCCCTAAGCGCAGCGCCGTCCGTCTATTCCTAAGCGCAGCGCCGTCCGTCTATTCCTAAGCGCAGCGGCGTCCGTCTAACACAGAGGTGGGCAAACTCCGGCCTTCCAGCTGTTGTGAACCTACAAGTCACATGAGGCATTGCAAGATCCTCACAGTCCCTGGCATATCTTCCAGAGACAGATGCACGATGGGTTTAGTCAGGGGCGTAACTAGAAATCACAGGGCCCCGTAGCAAAATCTTTTATGGGGCCCTGTGATTTCTAGATAAGTGCATCTGATAACCCAAACAGCCCACCTGAGGGTGACCCTGCAGAGCCCACCATAGACTCTCTATGGTGGGCTCTGCAGGGTCTCAGGTGGGCGGTCAAGCCCTCTTACCTGTCTGGTCGATCCTATGTCCGCCTCCTTCTCCTCCACGATCGCTTGTGGGCCCCGCCTCCTCCGTCACTGGGCCCCACCTCCTCAATCGCCAGGCCCGCCTCCCCAATCGCTGGGCCCCGCCTCCTCCATCGTTGCCAACGACGGGCCCAGCCACCTCCCCCGAAGCTGCTGGTTGTCATCGACTCAGCAGCTGTGCGGAGGCACGTGCCGCTGCCCATGTGAATGGCTGCGTGTTTCTCCTCACAGCCGCCAGTGACAGCCAGCAGCCGACCCAGGTGGCCCGCACGGCATCAGGGGGATGTCCTGGCCGGGACCCCCTTGTGCCCCATAGCGGCCGCCTGGGTCGCTATGGTGATTGTTACGCCACTGGGTTTAGTAGTTTCAGGACAGCTGAAGGGGTCGGAATTAGCCCACCCCTCGGTCTAACGCCTCCACCGATAACTCGCTCTCACACCTTGTGATGGGCGCCGTTTATACAAACATCTCCCTGCGATATAATATCATACGCAAAAAGAAAAAAACTTAACTAAGGTATAAACATGCAGAAGAAGAAGAGCCGGGGGGGTCTCGGTGCGATCGTAAACGCCGTTATTTTCTGATCAGCAGTTCACGTTGCCGCTGTTCTTACTAATTAATTAAAGGAGCTGTTTCTGTAATGTGCAAACAGGGACTCGGCGAAAACTGGAAAAAGGCTTTTAGATCTCCGGGAGTTGCGGAGTCAATCCGGGCGCCAGCAATCAAATGTAATGAAATCGCGTGTCAGTGCTAAGCTTGCAGAAACTGTGAAGTTTGACTAGGGAGTAAAAGGATTATAATTAGATTTTCAATAGGATAATAACTGAATGGCAGAGAGCAGTAAAGAGAAAATATTATGTTGTTGGCTAATGGCTGCTGCTGCCGATCGCCTTCGTTTAGAGGGATTTTTTTTTTTTCTCTCTGTGCTAATTTAATTTGCTTTTACCAGCTAAAAAAAAAAGTATCAGCGTTCCTTCAATCGCGCTTGAATGTCATTTGCAAAAATCATTGATTCCAAGGTGCTTTTAGCGACGTCCAATGTTTATTTTATGCAAACCGGCTGGAGAGGCCGACGTTTGGGGTCCGGGGGTTCTATCGGATTCTCCAACTCCCATCAGTGCGCCTGCGCAGCCACCCAAGAGAAGTATTGAGTGGCCGGATTATTATATACACCGAGTGGCCGGATTATTATATACACCGAGTGGCCGGATTATTATATACACCGAGTGGCCGGATTATTATATACACCGAGTGGCCGGATTATTATATACACCGAGTGGCCGGATTATTATATACACCGAGTGGCCGGATTATTATATACACCGAGTGGCCGGATTATTATATACACCGAGTGGCCGGATTATTATATACACCGAGTGGCCGGATTATTATATACACCGAGTGGCCGGATTATTATATACACCGAGTGGCCGGATTATTATATACACCGAGTGGCCGGATTATTATATACACCGAGTGGCCGGATTATTATATACACCGAGTGGCCGGATTATTATATACACCGAGTGGCCGGATTATTATATACACCGAGTGGCCGGATTATTATATACACTGAGTGGCCGGATTATTATAACCACTGAGTGGCCGGATTATTATGACCACCTGACGTTTGTAGGCAAATTAGCTATAATTTGGCGCTGAAGTTGCTAGAGGGCCAGACCATTATAAATAGGGAAGCGGGTTGGTTACCACGACAGTAGAAGTGATTTGTTTCTGAAGATTCGGGGAAACAACGCGATGTAACAGCCTTTGAACGCGGGATGATTGTTGGCGCTCGGAGCCATGGAGCGAGTATCAGCAAAACAGCAGAATTCGTTACATGTTCAAGAGCGGCTCATTGTTAAAGTGTTTAAAGACCGGACTGTCAGCCGAAAATCTGGGTCTGAACGTGCGAATTGTGGCCGTCAGCGACTAGTCAATGTTAGGGCAGAACGGGGGAGGGGCAAGACTGGTACAAGACAACAGAAGGGCAACAGTGCCGTGTCAGATTTCTCGCATCACCTTTCAACATCTCGTGGAGTCACCAGGCGGCCCAACCAAGTACTGATGGGGGGGTCATAATAATCTGGCCACTCAGTGTATAATCAGTGTATATTTTGAAGGCGCACCTACGCGAGTGGAGAAGTCCACGACGATTGCAAGAACTGACGGCTGGCACACGCGCACTAGCGCCATCTCGCCGAAATCTACAACGGATGTGACGACACGAGTTGGAGATCTCGACGAGTTGGCCACCTCGACAGAACACCGGCGCCCCGCCGGTCCAACAGTTATTGCAGGAGTTATTGCAATGCATTGTGGTGGCCTACATATTGCATGGCACCCTTGCACACTAAAGCAATGCACAAGCATGCACGGGCACTGTGTTAGGAATTCTGCAACACGTCCCATATTCCCGAACGTTTTGGTGTGCTGGGATTGCCTCATTTTCAATGGGCTGCATTAACACGACACACATTGACGCACCAAATGAGCCCTAAAGGATATTTAAACCCTGAAATACATTGCAGCATAGCAGTCCTTATACACATTTATTGCCGCCTTGCTTCCTGATCCTCCCAGCCAGTCAGGAAGCCTGGCAGTATGTAATGATTTGCCGCCTAGCTTCCTGATTGGTCGAGAAGCTTGCCAATCAGGAAGCCAGGCAAGGACTTATTACCCAGCGCCCCCGGTTCCTGAAAGGCTGGGAAGCCGGCTCCATGCTTCCTCGTCACAAGGTAACGAGGGAGCACGAAGCCGGCTTTCAGCCAATCAGAAAGCTGGGGGGCGGGTAATGACTTACCGTCCGGCTTCCTGATTGGCCAGCCCCCCGACCAATCAGGAAGCTAGGCGACGAGTCATTACATGCTGCCTGGCTTCTTGACTGGCTGGGAAGCCGGCTCCATGCCAAGGGAGCATGGAACCGACTTCCCGGCCAATCAGGAAGCTGGGCAGCGTGTAATGACTCGCTGCCCGGCTTTCCGATACCGGAAATTCCGGTATCGGGCTAGGCATTGGCAGGACAGCCATCAGAAATTTTAGGGCCCCTTACACGACTTTAGGCCAGGCCTCCCCGCGCCGCTGGACACAGGGCTTAGAGACGCGCTGGACGCAGGACCCACCTGAGAATGACCCTGCAGAGCCCACCATAGATGCTGCACAGCCCATCTGAGACTGCCTATGGTGGGCTCTGAAGGGGTCTCAGGTGGGCTGGTCAGGGCTGCATCCCTCCCCCTCCCTCCTTTCCTTCCTAGCTCCTCTTACCTGCACACATGCCCTCGTCTGCCGCCGGACCGGCCAGAAGTGACGTCACTTCCGGTCAGTCCGACATCAGACGAGCAGCGTCGCTGATGGGGCCCTAGCTTGTCTCAAAGCCACTGGAGCTGCAATGCTAGGGGCCCTGCGCTGCTAGGGCCAGGCCCCTGCCTCCTCGCCCTTCACCGTCGGCCGATAGTCATGTAAGGGAGCCGGGCGGGCCCCCCAGGCTGCCCGGGCACCTTACATGAGTATCTGCCGTAACCCCCTGATGGCTGCTCTGGGCTTTGGAGCATTTGGGCGAGTATGCGTACTCGCCCAAATATTTGGCATGGGCACAGATACCGATTCTAGTATCGGTGCACCCCTAATATTTATAAAGCAGTAAATATGCCTTTCACCAAACATTTACTTGAAAGATCCACCTGCAGTGAATGTTTGGTGACTATCAGATTCGCAACTTCATAGATATGTTTGGAGTCCCCAGTTATTGGGCACATTTACCATTTCAGCCAAATGCTTTTTATGCTTCCTTCAAAGACTCATGCTGGGTTCACACCTAGGCGTATCGAATATGCGCGTTTGTTGCGCGTTTCGTGGCGGTTAAAAACGTGCAACATACGCACGTTTCTGAGGGCTACTTGGCTGTATCCCAATGGAAACGCGCGACAAAAACGCCCCAAAGAAGCTCCTGTACTTCTTTGGGCGTAGGGCGTTTTGTAGCGCGTTCATACGGCCTGTAATACGCCCAGGTGTGGACCATACCCATAGGAAATAATGGGGATTTCGGTGTTTGAGCGTTTTGCAGAGCGTTCGAACGCGCTACAAGACGCCCAGGTGTGAACCGGGCCTCAAGCAAAATTGTACTTCACTGAGTCTGAAATACACAGCAATGTATGAACAAGGGCAAAAAATGCCCATCGGAAGACACGCAGACATTTAATTACAGGAGTGGGAATTGTCCTCGAATAGTCTCCGTAACGTCCTGCTGTAAAGTTTTACTGATTAATAAGCCGGAGAGAGATCTAAAAATCTGGCGGAGTATTATAGCTCAGCGGCGTTGACGCTCACAGTTATAATTAGGCCGCCTCTCTCTCCCACATTCTTGACCCTGCAGAGCCCACCATAGATGCTGCACAGCCCATCTGAGACTGCCTATGGTGGGCTCTGAAGGGGTCTCAGGTGGGCTGGTCAGGGCTGCATCCCTCCCCCTCCCTCCTTTCCTTCCTAGCTCCTCTTACCTGCACACATGCCCTCGTCTGCCGCCGGACCGGCCAGAAGTGACGTCACTTCCGGTCAGTCCGACATCAGACGAGCAGCGTCGCTGATGGGGCCCTAGCTTGTCTCAAAGCCACTGGAGCTGCAATGCTAGGGGCCCTGCGCTGCTAGGGCCAGGCCCCTGCCTCCTCGCCCTTCACCGTCGGCCGATAGTCATGTAAGGGAGCCGGGCGGGCCCCCCAGGCTGCCCGGGCACCTTACATGAGTATCTGCCGTAACCCCCTGATGGCTGCTCTGGGCTTTGGAGCATTTGGGCGAGTATGCGTACTCGCCCAAATATTTGGCATGGGCACAGATACCGATTCTAGTATCGGTGCACCCCTAATATTTATAAAGCAGTAAATATGCCTTTCACCAAACATTTACTTGAAAGATCCACCTGCAGTGAATGTTTGGTGACTATCAGATTCGCAACTTCATAGATATGTTTGGAGTCCCCAGTTATTGGGCACATTTACCATTTCAGCCAAATGCTTTTTATGCTTCCTTCAAAGACTCATGCTGGGTTCACACCTAGGCGTATCGAATATGCGCGTTTGTTGCGCGTTTCGTGGCGGTTAAAAACGTGCAACATACGCACGTTTCTGAGGGCTACTTGGCTGTATCCCAATGGAAACGCGCGACAAAAACGCCCCAAAGAAGCTCCTGTACTTCTTTGGGCGTAGGGCGTTTTGTAGCGCGTTCATACGGCCTGTAATACGCCCAGGTGTGGACCATACCCATAGGAAATAATGGGGATTTCGGTGTTTGAGCGTTTTGCAGAGCGTTCGAACGCGCTACAAGACGCCCAGGTGTGAACCGGGCCTCAAGCAAAATTGTACTTCACTGAGTCTGAAATACACAGCAATGTATGAACAAGGGCAAAAAATGCCCATCGGAAGACACGCAGACATTTAATTACAGGAGTGGGAATTGTCCTCGAATAGTCTCCGTAACGTCCTGCTGTAAAGTTTTACTGATTAATAAGCCGGAGAGAGATCTAAAAATCTGTCGGAGTATTATAGCTCAGCGGCGTTGACGCTCACAGTTATAATTAGGCCGCCTCTCTCTCCCACATTCTCACGCCGGACTTGTGAAGGGACCCGAGTCCCAGACGCCGCTGTACGGGAAAGGTCAGGAGGAAAATATAATCAGGGATTGACCAGGACATCATTGTAAGTGGCATAAGTGAAGATCTTTAGTGATCACTAGAGGGTTCCCCAGCAGGAGGAAGGAGGTCCTGATCCCTCTATATAGATATTTATTATCACTAGAGGGATCACCGACAGGAGGAAGGAGGTCCTGATCCCGCTATATAGATCTTTCTTATCACTAGAGGGGTCCCCAGCAGGAGGAAGGAGGTCCTGATCCCTCTATATAGATCTTTATTATCACTAGAGGGATCCCCAGCAGGAGGAAGGAGGTCCTGATCCCTCTATATAGATCTTTATTATCACTAGAGGGATCCCCAGCAGGAGGAAGGAGGTCCTGATCCCTCTATATAGATCTCTATTTGATGGACCACTTGGTCTTTTTTGAGGAAGGAGGTCCTGATCCCTCTATATAGATCTTTATTATCACTAGAGGGGTCCCCAGCAGGACAAAGGAGGTCCTGATTCCTCTATATAGATCTTTATTATCACTAGAGGGATCCCCAGCAGGAGGAAGGAGGTCCTGATCCCTCTATATAGATCCTTATTATCACTAGAGGGATCCCCAGCAGGAGGAAGGAGGTCCTGATCCCGCTATATAGATCTTTATTATCACTAGAGGGATCCCCAGCAGGAGGAAGGAGGTCCTGATCCCTCTATATAGATCTTTATTATCACTAGAGGGGTCCCCAGCAGGACAAAGGAGGTCCTGATTCCTCTATATAGATCTTTATTATCACTAGAGGGATCCCCAGCAGGAGGAAGGAGGTCCTGATTCCTCTATATAGATCTTTATTATCACTAGAGGGATCCCCAGCAGGAGGAAGGAGGTCCTGATCCCGCTATATAGATCTTTATTTTAACATGCCTGGCACAAACAAAAATCTAGATTTAGACAAAAGTTAAAGAAAGGGGCCGACTTGATGGACCACTTGGTCTTTTTTTTGCCATCATTCTTCTATTTTTAGAGATCAGACATCTGCTACCCAGCCCACCCTCCCTCTATAAATCAGTATATATGGTGTTTTATGTCCACACGTTTCCCCCTGGAAGAGTCCCGGCAATAAAAGACAATATGACAAGTTCAATTCCAGGAGGCTTTATGGGAAGAGAGAGTAATCCCGGGCCGCGATGGACGGCCGATGTTACAGGATGGAATGTGATCAGAATCACTGAGCCTTTACCTTGCATGGGAGGGCTGTCGTGCTGGGACCCATTGTGTTCTGGTTCCATCTCTGGAATGCAGGCATCTGAAACACACCAAGAAAAAAAACATTTGTAACTTATTAACACTGAAGGTTCAGTCCACCCAAAACTTGTCTCCAGTTATAGGTGGAACCAGGGGGGCTGAATGACCTGCAGGCTTTTTATATCTCCAGGAGATTTCCCCACCGCAGTCTCTTGGCTCTGTACCCGCCCCTTTGGAGTTTTGATGTTCCCACCACAAGTTCTGAGTGCACTTGTTCTCTGGACCTCTTACAATACTGAACCCTACGGACTAACACTGGGATGCCATTAAAGTTCATGTGCGTGTAAAGGCGTCCCAATACTTTTGGTAATATAGTGTATATAATAAAGTGTACTAAAATCCAAAACGTTTTTGGGTTGGGAAGGGTTAGAGCCCCCGTCAAGGTTTCATTGGTCAAATACTGTATGTATGAAGCAGTAAGGGTCCCACACCGACGGTCTAGAATGTATTTTTATTACATAGTTATTGGAATAAGATCAGATACTCGCCCTCCATCAGACACAAGCCAAAGAGTCATACATTTCATATGAAATAATAATAAGAATGTTACAAAGACTCTTCATACTATTCTAACACACAATGAGGTCTGCGTCAGTAGAATATCTAATATGGTTTACAAAAATAATAATAAAACAGAACAATAGAACTTATATAATCCTGGGTGAAAACCACGACAACGCGGAGAAGTCAGCGTTCGCATTCGGTGTTGTCATGGTTTTCACCGATAATGAATCCTGCGATTATATAACTTTCTATTGTTCCGTTTTAATATTTTTGTAAACAATACTGGATATTCTTTCAGTAATAACCTCGTTGTGTGTTACAGAAGTATGCGGATGACTGTTATATGGTGTTGTTGCAACATTCACCTTTTCTAAATAGACATTTTGTTTCCTTTTTCAAAAGAGATTCTTCAGAACATGAATTCTATTACTTTGTTTGAACTTTTGTACTCTTTGGTACATGTAGCCCTGACGAAGGGGGATGGGCCGAACTCCCCAAACATGTCGTCTCTCTTACGCAATTTATTATTTGATAAAAAAAAAAAAAAACTGGACTCCACTCTGTTACTATTGGTGTGCTTCTTACATATCTAGACTTCTCTCCGGGCCCCTCTTTTGCTGGGGGTGCTCTGGGACAGACGTAACATTGGCTTGATCAATGAGACAGTCATTCACAACACTGGGTTTTATTGATAGAATAGCGCCTTCCGCGCATGTACCTCATTTTTTTATTGGTGTCCGTGTCCCCACTGGGGAGATTCTAGAGGTGCAACGAAATGTAAATTTCACAACCGAAACGAAATAGAAAATGCTTTTTATTCTAATTTTTTCAAATGTTTTATTTTTATCAACTTTTTAATTTTTATTTTTAATAATTCAATTTTTATTAAATATTTTTTGTTTTACTTTACTTTTAGGGGCTTCGGGGAAATATTAGGACCCCTGATATTTCCCTTTTAAAATAGAAAAAAAGAGATTGGGGACACAGAGTGTCTTATTCTGTATCCCCTGTTATAAATGAACATGAATCCTCTATACTGAGTGTTCCTGATCATAAAATGGCACTTTCAGCATTTAGCCAAAAGGGCCATTTTCGGCCGATATGTTTCAGCGGCCAACATATCGGTGCATCCCTAGGAGATTCCTCTTTCTATTTGTCCTGATGACCATTGTCACTGGGACAAAAGGTGATGTGAAATCCAAAATGTTAAAAGTTGTCACCAGGATGGGGAGTGAAGGTAAATCTTCCAATGGGGAGACCTGTTCTGGTAACAACTGTTCAAGAGGGAACTTGCCCAGGGCAGGGCATGGGGCATGGCTGGTAAACAGACAACATTTAGGACTGGGATGGGCGTAATCGGTGAATAAACAATGGCCAGGACTGGAGGTGGGGGGTAAGCGTGCCTGGCAAATAGACTATGGAAGATACAAGCACGTCGTTCATGGACACTACATCATTCCAGTGGTCGAACTATCGCCATAGCGACCACGGCAGCCGCTATGGGGCCCAGGGCACAGGGGGGCCCGGCCATGACAATGAATAAAAGGGGTCCCCTTGATGCCATACGTGTCGTCTGGGTCGCTATGGCATCCAAGGCTGCTGGCTGTCACTGGCGACTGTGACGAGGAACGCACCGCTGTTCAGATCAATGACAAACTATGGGGGAGAGAGGCTGACAGGTAAGAGGTGTGCAGGGGTGTGACCAGCCCACCTGAGACCCTGCCGAGCCCACCATTGAGAGTCTATGGTGGGCTCTGCAGGGGGGTCACTTTCAGGTGGGCTGTGTGGGGTCTCAGCTGGGCTCTGCAAGGGGCGTAACTAGAAACCACAGGGCCCCATACAAAATGTTGCTATGTGGCCCTGTGATTTCTAGTTACGCCCCTGCGTCATTCAGTTATCGCAAAAATAAAGAAATGTGCAGTCATTATTTTTTTGCATTGGATCCTGCAAAGCATTGCAAATGTGATCAGCGGAACAAAGGTGTGATGCTCAGGCTCCTGCAGACTATTCCTCCCAGCCCCAGGTATGCACGGAGGTACCTTCAGTGATGGAGCTGGAGGACGTTATCAATGTAATGTCACCTCACTTGTGCTCCACTGAGAACCATGAGTTCCTCAGCTGCAGTGGCAGATGGGACTTGTAAATTGTGGATCTGTGAATAAATGACACAGCAGGGTGTAGCTCTGCCCAAATGTAGGTAAGTAGAGGGGCTGGTTGAGGGTCATTTTTGCTGGACGGCTTGCCCTGCATGTAAAAGGTGTAGAAAAGGCATTTGACATATAAAAGGAATTAATTTACTGATTATTAGGGATGCACCGATACCAATACTAGTATCAGTATTGGTGCCAATGCCGAGTGTATTTGGGCAAGTACTCGTGCTCGCCCAAATGCTCCGATGCCTAGCCCGGTACTTCCGATATCAGGCAGCGCGTCATTACACGTCGCCCGGCTTCCTGATTGGCTGGGAAGCCGGCTCCGTGCTCTCTCGTCACTTCCGGCCAATCAGGAAGCCGGGCAACGGTGTAATGACTCGCTGCCCGGTTTCCTGATTGGTTGGGAAGCTGGCCAATCAGGAAGCCGGGCGGCCGTGTAATGACGCGACACCCGGCTTTCTGACTGGCCGGGAAGCCGGCTTCATGCTCCCTTGTCATGAGTTGAGCGTGGAGCCGGTTTCCCGGCTAATCAGGAAGCTGGGCGCTGCGTCATTACATGGAGCCCGGCTTCCTGATTGGCCAGAAAGCCGGCTCCATGCTCTCTCGTCACCTGGTGACGAGAAGCATGGGGACGGCCTCCCTGCTAATCGGGAAGCTGGGTGGCGAGTCATTACACGCCGCCTGGCTTCCTAAATGGGACTTCCGGTACTCGGTATTCGGTATCAGCGAGTACCGAAAAAAATATATCAGTACTCGGTACCAAAATACCGGTATCAGTGCATCCCTACTGATGATTATAATGGCGGGATTTATTACTGTAGAGTAACCAGAATCCAATCATTTCCCTATAGTTGTCCTTTAAACAGAACCTTTTATTTTCAAGCCGTGCTAGTCACCTCGCTCTCGCCTCCGCCGGATCTGTCCCCGGGGACCCTGCGCCTCCCCCCACTTGTCACATTTGATGTCCCCCAATACGGCTGATTTCCATACAGACGGGGAACTCGTGTGATTCTTGCGGCGAGTCGATTACGGCTGTGACATTGCGCGCGGCGGCTCTCCGCCTGTAATCGCACCCACCCGGAGAAAGAGAGAGAGTGGCGGCTTACCGTTTAACATCCGGAGACCCTCTCCCGACGTGGCTTGTTTAAGTGCCTGCTCCACTTGTTCCCGCCGCTTAGACTCGAACTCCAGCGCCTCCTGTAATTTTCTCTTGGCTTTCTTCTCTTTCTTCAAGCGCTTCTGAATTGTAGCTGAAAAGACACAAAAAATTACCGGCGTTACGGTCAGACGAGCTCTCCCAGGAATATCTTCCCGCAAAGGGGTTTTTTTTTTTGCTCTCCCCGCTCGGAGTCGCGCGTCTCCGCCAGAAGAGACCCCGCGTCTCATTTCGCTCCGAGCGGCTCCTGTAATCTTTTTCGGCTAATAGCTGTACAACAACAACAACAACAAAAAAAACACGACGATAATCCTTCTTACATTTACAGGGTCGGGTCGGGAAAAATTGGAGCAAAACACGTTTTTTATTTCCAACTACCTGATACGCGGTGTATGTGCCGAGAGTTTCCGATGTGTGTGTGAGAGAGAGACGACAGGAAGGACTTATTCGGCTCAATTCACAAAGCTTTAGAGTATGACTTAAGCCAAGACCTTTTGCCATTTTAGGTAGGGAGTAGAGAAGGGTTAGAAACCCTCGATCTCTTTCTATCATCTGTGTCTGCCTTGCCTAGGGCAGCAGCAAAGGTAAATACACCGCTGCTGTGACCCACGCGGGAGATTTCCCTTCACTTTCTGTTCAGAATAGGACATGTGCCAAAGATTGGTGACCCCTGCTCTAACTTTTCAACGCTCTATCCAAAACTAAATCAAAATTTTGGCTGGATTTGAGATGAGGGTAGAGGTAAACAGCTAATAAAACCACCAAAAAGCCTATTTATTTTTTACTTGATGGAAACCTGGTATCAAATCTGGTGCTGAGGCACTGCTAGTGGATTTTGGGGCACTGCCATTAGGGAGTGCTCAGACAGAGCCACAGAGTTCAAGCCTTCAAATGGATAAGGAGAAAGTGAGCAGTGCAAGGGAACTAGTCATGTGACTATGTGCTGCACCAATATGAGAGCCTCATCATTATGGATTCATTAAAGCTGAATTTCCAGAATAGGCAAATATTGTCCTAATACAAGAGGCATGTGCATTCTTCCTAAATCATTGATTAATGGAATCAGGACCTCCTTCCCCCTGCTGGGGACCCCTCTAGTGATAATAAAGATCTATATAGAGGGATCAGGCCCTCCTTCCTCCTGCTGGGGACCCCTCTAGCGATAATAAAGATCTATATAGAGGGATCAGGCCCTCCTTCCTCCTGCTGGGGACCCCTCTAGCGATAATAAAGATCTATATAGAGGGATCAGGCCCTCCTTCCTCCTGCTGGGGACCCCTCTAGCGATAATAAAGATCTATATAGAGGGATCAGGCCCTCCTTCCTCCTGCTGGGGACCCCTCTAGCGATAATAAAGATCTATATAGAGGGATCAGGCCCTCCTTCCTCCTGCTGGGGACCCCTCTAGCGATAATAAAGATCTATATAGAGGGATCAGGCCCTCCTTCCTCCTGCTGGGGACCCCTCTAGCGATAATAAAGATCTATATAGAGGGATCAGGCCCTCCTTCCTCCTGCTGGGGACCCCTCTAGTGATAACTAAAGATCTACATAGAGAGATCAGGACCTCCTTTGTCCTGCTGGGGATCTCTCTAGTGATAATAAAGATCTATATAGAGGGATCAGGACCTCCTTCCTCCTGCTGGGGACCCCTCTAGTGATAATAAGGATCTATATAGAGGGATCAGGACCTCCTTCCTCCTGCTGGCGATCCCTCTAGTGATAACTAAAGATATTTATAGAGGGATAGGACCTCCTTCCTCCTGCTGGGGATCCCTCTAGTGATAGATTTATATAGAGGGATCAGGACCTCCTTCCTCCTACTGGGGATCCCTCTAGTGATAATAAAGATCTATATAGAGGGATCAGGACCTCCTTCCTCCTGCTGGGGACCCCTCTAGTGATAATAAGGATCTATATAGAGGGATCAGGACCTCCTTCCTCCTGCTGGGGACCCCTCTAGTGATAATAAGGATCTATATAGAGGGATCAGGACCTCCTTCCTCCTGCTGGGGACCCCTCTAGTGATAATAAGGATCTATATAGAGGGATCAGGACCTCCTTCCTCCTGCTGGGGACCCCTCTAGTGATAATAAGGATCTATATAGAGGGATCAGGACCTCCTTCCTCCTGCTGGGGACCCCTCTAGTGATAATAAGGATCTATATAGAGGGATCAGGACCTCCTTCCTCCTGCTGGGGACCCCTCTAGTGATAATAAGGATCTATATAGAGGGATCAGGACCTCCTTCCTCCTGCTGGGGACCCCTCTAGTGATAATAAGGATCTATATAGAGGGATCAGGACCTCCTTCCTCCTGCTGGGGACCCCTCTAGTGATAATAAGGATCTATATAGAGGGATCAGGACCTCCTTCCTCCTGCTGGGGACCCCTCTAGTGATAATAAGGATCTATATAGAGGGATCAGGACCTCCTTCCTCCTGCTGGGGACCCCTCTAGTGATAATAAGGATCTATATAGAGGGATCAGGACCTCCTTCCTCCTGCTGGGGACCCCTCTAGTGATAATAAGGATCTATATAGAGGGATCAGGACCTCCTTCCTCCTGCTGGGGACCCCTCTAGTGATAATAAGGATCTATATAGAGGGATCAGGACCTCCTTCCTCCTGCTGGGGACCCCTCTAGTGATAATAAGGATCTATATAGAGGGATCAGGACCTCCTTCCTCCTGCTGGGGACCCCTCTAGTGATAATAAGGATCTATATAGAGGGATCAGGACCTCCTTCCTCCTGCTGGGGACCCCTCTAGTGATAATAAGGATCTATATAGAGGGATCAGGACCTCCTTCCTCCTGCTGGGGACCCCTCTAGTGATAATAAGGATCTATATAGAGGGATCAGGACCTCCTTCCTCCTGCTGGGGACCCCTCTAGTGATAATAAGGATCTATATAGAGGGATCAGGACCTCCTTCCTCCTGCTGGGGACCCCTCTAGTGATAATAAGGATCTATATAGAGGGATCAGGACCTCCTTCCTCCTGCTGGGGACCCCTCTAGTGATAATAAGGATCTATATAGAGGGATCAGGACCTCCTTCCTCCTGCTGGGGACCCCTCTAGTGATAATAAGGATCTATATAGAGGGATCAGGACCTCCTTCCTCCTGCTGGGGACCCCTCTAGTGATAATAAGGATCTATATAGAGGGATCAGGACCTCCTTCCTCCTGCTGGGGACCCCTCTAGTGATAATAAGGATCTATATAGAGGGATCAGGACCTCCTTCCTCCTGCTGGGGACCCCTCTAGTGATAATAAGGATCTATATAGAGGGATCAGGACCTCCTTCCTCCTGCTGGGGACCCCTCTAGTGATAATAAGGATCTATATAGAGGGATCAGGACCTCCTTCCTCCTGCTGGGGACCCCTCTAGTGATAATAAGGATCTATATAGAGGGATCAGGACCTCCTTCCTCCTGCTGGGGACCCCTCTAGTGATAATAAGGATCTATATAGAGGGATCAGGACCTCCTTCCTCCTGCTGGGGACCCCTCTAGTGATAATAAGGATCTATATAGAGGGATCAGGACCTCCTTCCTCCTGCTGGGGACCCCTCTAGTGATAATAAGGATCTATATAGAGGGATCAGGACCTCCTTCCTCCTGCTGGGGACCCCTCTAGTGATAATAAGGATCTATATAGAGGGATCAGGACCTCCTTCCTCCTGCTGGGGACCCCTCCAGTGATTCCCTCCAGAATTCCATTTGCTTACCCCAACGTTGCCTTATCTTGCAGACTGAATAATAACATAACCATTACTTTATCTGTCACTCTAAGTCTGTATTCGGCATTAAACTGAGAACGTTGAGAAGTGAAGTGGGAGATTATATATGGAAAGCGAAGCGTCTGTCTCGATAAAATGGGATTTAGCAACAATTAATTTCTTTCAGATTGGAAGGCGAACTTGGCCTGTGAGCGGAGAATACAAACCAGCTTCCTCCTGTAACATAGGTAGCGATGTATCACACGGCGCCTTACACGAGGAACTCTCGGTAAGTTGCACACTTAGCCGCGGATCTTTGAAGTGTCATGTTTGATTTGGCGTACGCCTCACTTGTCCACGCTCCATTCATCTGCTAATTCTTCCAGACTTTCGACAAATATGATTCGGCTAATCCTCCGAGAGCCTCACCCGCCCGGCGCTTCCGCCTGCCAGTTACTCACGCTGAGCACTTTCATCCCGTGGAGTGAGACGGGGGGGGGGGGGGGCGCGCTA
>NW_017307481.1:144604-148759 GCF_000935625.1 Nanorana parkeri | reverse complement strand
GGGGGGGGGGGGTCCCTAAATGACCAACTCTGAAATCTGGATCTCTTGTCTGCTTTAGGCCAATATTCTGATGTCTACGTGAATGGTTTGTATTTAAAGTGGACCTGTCATCAGATATATGTTATCATGTGAAGTGTGGCATGTTCTGTAATGTGGCCGCAGCCTCTCACCCTGCAAATTGATACAGTGTTACAATGTTGCAGTCTGACCACTGGGGAGAGGAGACTGAGGAAATGCTTTCTCCTGCCTGTAGCAGACTGATGACATCATTTCAGCCTAGGCCAAGTCACTGGCTGGACTCAAGGATGGGCTTGATAATGATAAAATGTGGAGCTTTTAAATGTCATAGGAAGCCGTAGAGCTCCTTCTTCTGGCCGATAACACAGAAGGGGCCCTTGGATGCTCTATAGGGTTTCCATTGCAGTCAGCCTATAGAAGATGTTACCGTCAGCAGCTTCTACTCCTGTGGCGGCACTGGCGGAACTACCAGGGTTGCAGCAGTCGCAATTGCGACCGGGCCCTGGGGTGTTCCACCACTTGGGGGGGGCAACAAGGAAGAAGAGGGCAACCCGAGATCGTGCCGCTCCTTCCCTGCCGCACAGCCAGCCGCAGCATGTATGGGTGGCTGTGCAAGGGGATGGAGAAGCTGTCAACAGTCCCACTGCCGGGCAGCACATTCTGCTGTGTGAGCACCCTCTATTATAATGTATTGCTGGGACTTGTAGTCCCGCACAGCTGGTGGTATTCTGCGTTGCTGTATGATGATTACACAGCAATGCAGAATAGAACCAACTGTGTAGGACTCCAAGTCCCAGCAATGCAATATATTTTTAAGTAGGGATACACCAGTGCCAATACTTGGCATTTTCACGAGTACGCATACTAATGCCCGGATACTAAACGCAGATACCGGTGTTCTGTCGAGAACGCTGACCTAGTCGAATTTGCCGACCTCAGCATCTGCGCTTGCGCACAGACAAATATAATCGAGGAAACCGGGATTTATTTACAAAGTATCTCGTTTAAATCGTTAATTGTAATCGTTAATAATATTCCATCATTTACTGCCGTCCATCATTTACTGCCGTCCATCATTTACTGCCGTCCATCATTTACTGCCATGGACGGCATATTATTAACGGTCACAATTAACCATCACAAACAAATAATTTGTAAAATAAAAAGCCGGTTTCCTCGGTAATCCCTTCTGTACATAAGCGCAGATACTGGGTCGGCGTTCTGGACAGAACCCCAGCACTGAAATTTTTAAAAAGCGGCTGCCTGAGGTCCCGCGCTTACTGGGGACCTCGGCAGCCTTCCTGTTAACCGTGCGGTGCCATGGCGGATGGAGGGGGGGGCCCTTCATGGTTTCTTGCACCGGGGGCCCTGAAGGTTCTAGTTAAGCCTCTGTGTGGCGGTACAAACGGTTGTGGCTGTGATACGGGATGACTCTTCGGCCTGTATCGGAGAGACAACGCAACGTTCTTCGTCTTGATGCAAGCGCCGCCGGCGCCGTATTACACCCAGAAGATGACTATACGGAGTTAATTCACCGCAGTCGTATTTTGCAGGTGGCGACTGATAGGTTTGTACTTTATCCATTTCCAGCGCCGTTATCCGGTCATAAATATATTTCTCCCGGCGACTAAGTGTGTTTAATTAAGAGTAATGCTCCGCCGATGAAATCCCGCGCTCGCTCCTTCCTCGGATAATTCACGCTGCTCCGCCGCAAACTAGCCGAACTCATCCAGCGAACTTGCAGATGATATATTCCGCCGGCATTACTCAGCTCATCTTCAGCGCCTGATGAGCCGAACGGAACTATTTAAATCCTCTTAATTTGCAGGAAAGGGGAGAGAAGAAGAGCCGGCGTGCCAAACAATTGTAAATTCAATGACTTTGTTTTATCATCGGAAGATAATGATGTGAGATTTGGATTAATCTTGGCGAGTGAATTATACCGCTGGTTTTTTGTTTTTTTCTCATGCAGAATTTTGTGAATGGAGATCAGTAATGATAAAGAGGTTGGTAGAGATTATACTGGGGAAAGTATTGTTACACTCTTCTGGGTGTACGCTGGGTGGCCCATGGGTGTGTGTTGGGTGGACTATGGTTGTGTGCTAGGTTCGCCAGCAAGTGAGGGTTGGATGGCCTGCCGGTGTGCTGGGGTAGCTAGTGGATGCGTGCTTTGTGGTCCACAGATGTGTGCTAGGTGGCCCATGATAGTATGCTGGGGGGAGCACAAGTGTTCTCTGGGCGGTTGGTTGTATTCTAGGTGGCCTGTTGGTGTGTACTTGGTGGATCCTGATGTGTTCTAAGTGGCCAATGGGTGTGTCCTGGCTGACCCACCATTGTTTTTTGAGAGGTTGGTTGTATTCTAGCTGGCCTGTTGGTGTGTACTTGGTAGATCATGACGTGTTCTAAGTGGCCAATGGGTGTGTCCTGGCTGCACCACAGTTGTTTTTGTGTGGTTGTATTCTAGGTGGCCTCTGGGTGTGTGCTAGGTGACCCACAATAGTATGTTGGGTGGCTCACAAGTGTGATGATTCATTGGTAATTTATGGCTGACCGGTTGTATGCTAGGTGGTCTGTTGCTGTGCGTTTGGTGGTTCATGGTGTGTACTGGGTGGCTCATGGTGATTTCTAGGTTTCCAGTGGTTGTGTACTGGGTTGCAGTCAACTGTGAGCTGGGTGGCTCACAAGTGTGTTATGGCTGCCCCATATGTTTTTTGGCTGGTTGGTTGTATTCTAGGTGACCTGTGGGTGTGTGCTACGTGACCCACAATAGTGTGCAGGGTGGGTATTTTTGAGTGGCTGGTTGTATTCTAGGTGGCCCATCGGTGTGTGTTAAGAGGCTCATGGCATGTTTTGGGTTTCTTATGGTGTGTGCTGGGTGGCCCACGGAGTGTGCTGGGTGGCCTGCAGCTATGCCCTGGGTGGCTCACAAGTTTGTGCTGGCTGCCCCACAGGTGTTTTCTGGGTGGACCATGGTGGTATTCTAGGGGGCCCATCATTGTGTGCTGGGTGGCCTGCTGCCATTAGCTGTAGCACATACAAACACTTCAGTGTAGGAAATATTTTCAACTATGGCGTCACCAATCCCACCAAGACTAATCATGGTGCTACACTGCCTACTGAGCACGTACAAGATGTCAGCATTGAGAGTAGAAGGAAAGATCCCCCCCCCACCTTGCTGCAATGTTCTGCAAGTAGTCAGGGTACCAAGAGGAGCTATCGGCCACTAGAGGAACCCACACTGACACAACAGTGGATTCAATGCACCCTTTTTCAATGCCTTCAGAACCAGATGTACAAAGTCACCAAAGGGTCCCTGTGCCAGATCCATTTTTAGAGGGCCCGATTTAAGAATAATGTAAATTCCTTCCCATTTCTCGCCTGCCCTAGAAGTGGGCACTGTCCAGGTCTACATGACTGTAAGTAGTGGTCCTAGCTTCAGCCTGACCCACAATGAGCATAAACAGGCTCTTGTGTAGCTGCACAATCTGCACAAATGGTTTGTGCACACTTGCCCTAAGCCAGCTTGGAATAATGGCGCGCAGGATGAAGAAGGAAGGCAGGGACTTAAAGAGATGGAGCAGTCGAGGAGATCTGCATGAGTGGGGGAGGTGCAGATGGCTTGGTAAACATAAGTGGTCCCTGGCCTCTTTTTAGTTTATAATAGTCAGGGTGAAGTCCTCTACCACCCAAGACGAAAGGGTCCTTTTTGCTTCCCCCCTCCTGCTGAAATGCCCAAGACCATCACCTCCTCTGCCTACCCCTCGGCCCAGCGCTGATTTCACAGCCCAGGAGTCATGTCCATCCAACACATGCATAGTCATCCCCGTACATGGGACTTCATAAAGCTGGTTGTTACCCCGGCTCTGCAGTTCGGCGGTCAGCTGCCTCTCCAGATTTTCCCGTAACTCCCTTTCCCGGCACAGCTCCATCTTTAGCTCCTTCTTCTCCTGCTGGATCTGCTTATCCTGCACCCTGGCATTGTCCACCGCCACTTTTAGAAGGCCCTGAAAGAGAAGAGACACTAAGCAAAGACCCGAGGATCGCTTCATGGAGGGATCAACAGTTAGCTGCAGTCTATAAAAGTCAACAGAATATCCTAATAGGTCCTAATCAGGGATGTTCCTAGAATTATTGCCA